>NW_028142478.1:0-60904 GCF_055691185.1 Crinia signifera | reverse complement strand
TGGTAACCCTGGGCATGGCAGGGGGCTTAAAGGCGCCTGGACCCGCCCACTTCCGCTTTGGGGGCCAGCAACAGTTGCCAGGGCAACCCTGGGCAGGGGGATGAAAGGCGCCTGGACCCGCCCACTTCCGCTTTGGGGCCAGCAACAGTTGCCAGGGCAACCCTGGACATGGCAGGGGGCTTAAGGGGCCTGGACCTGCCCACTTCCCGCTTTGGGAGCCAGCAACAGTTGCCAGGGCTACCCTGGGCATGGCAGGGGGCTTAAGGGCGCCTGGACCCGCCCACTTCCGCTTTGGGGGCCAGCAACAGTTGCAGGGCAACCCTGGGAATGGCAGGGGGCTTAAAGGCGCCTGGACCCGCCCACTTCCGCTTTGGGGGCCAGCAACTGTTGCCAGGGCAACCCTGGGCAGGGCAGGGGCTGAAAGGCGCCTGGACCCGCCCACTTCCGCTTTGGGGGCCAGCAACAGTTGCCAGGGCAACCCTGGGCATGGCAGGGGCCTTAAGGGGGCCTGGTCCCGCCCACTTCCGTTTTGGGGGCCAGCAACAGTTGCCAGGGCTACCCTGGGCATGGCAGGGGGCTTAAGGGGGCCTGGACCCGCCCACTTCTGCTTTGGGGGGCCAGCAACAGTTGCCAGGGCAACCCTGGGCATGGCAGGGGGCTTAAAGGCGCCTGGACCCGCCCACTTCCGCTTTGGGGGCCAGCAACAGTTGCCAGGGCAACCCTGGGCGTGGCAGGGGGCTTAAGGGGGCCTGGACCCGCCCACTTCCGCTTTGGGGGCCAGCATCAGTTGCCAGGGCAACCCTGGGCATGGCAGGGGGCGTAAGGGGGCCTGGACCCGCCCACTTCCGCTTTGGGGGCCAGCAACAGTTGCCAGGGCTACCCTGGGCATGGCAGGGGGCTTAAGGGCGCCATGACCCGCCCACTTCCGCTTTGGGGGCCAGCAACAGTTGCCAGGGCAACCCTGGGCATGGCAGGGGGCTTAGGGCGCCAGGACCCGCCCACTTCCGCTTTGGGGGCCAGCAACAGTTGCCAGGACAACCCTGGGCATGGTAGGGGGCTTAAGGGCGCCAGGACCCGCCCACTTCCGCTTTGGGGGCCAGCAACAGTTGCCAGGGCAACATTGGGCATGGCAGGGGCTTAGTGGCGCCAGGACCCGCCCACTTCCGCTTTGGGGGCCAGCAACAGTTGCCAGGACAACCCTGGGCATGGCAGGGGGCTTAAGGGCGCCAGGACCCGCCCACTTCCGCTTTGGGGGCCAGCAACAGTTGCCAGGGCTACCCTGGGCATGGCAGGGGGCTTAAGGGGGCCTGGACCCGCCCACTTCCGCTTTGGGGGCCAGCAACAGTTGCCAGGGCAACCCTGGGCATGGCAGGGGGCTTAAGGGGGCCTGGACCCGCCCACTTCTGCTTTGGGGGCCAGCAACAGTTGCCAGGGCAACCCTGGGCATGGCAGGGGGCTTAAGGGGGCCTGGACCCGCCCACTTCCGCTTTGGGGGCCAGCAACAGTTGCCAGGGCAACCCTGGGCATGTCACGGGGCTTAAAGGCGCATGGACCCGGCCACTTCCGCTTTGGGGGCCAGCAACAGTTGCCAGGGCAACCCTGGGCATGGCAGGGGGCTTAAGGGGGCCTGGACCCGCCCACTTCCGCTTTGGGGGCCAGCAACAGTTGCCAGGGTAACCCTGGGCATGGCAGGGGGCTTAAAGGCGCCTGGACCCGCCCACTTCCGCTTTGGGGGCCAGCAACAGTTGCCAGGGCAACCCTGGGCATGGCAGGGGGCTTAAGGGGGCCTGGACCCGCCCACTTCCGCTTTGGGGGCCAGCAACTGTTGCCAGGGCAACCCTGGGCAGGGGGCTGAAAGGCGCCTGGACCCGCCCACTTACGCTTTGGGGGCCAGCAACAGTTGCCAGGGCTACCCTGGGCATGGCAGGGGGCTTAAGGGGGCCTGAACCAGCCCACTTCCGCTTTGGGGCCAGCAACAGTTGCCAGGACAACCCTGGGGCATGGCAGGGGGCTTAAGGGCGCCTGGACCCGCCCACTTCAGCTTTGGGGACCAGCAACAGTTGCCTGGGCAACCCTGGGCATGGCAGGGGGCTTAAGGGCGCCAGGACCCGCCCACTTCCGCTTTGGGGGCCAGCAACAGTTGCCAGGGCAACATTGGGCATGGCAGGGGGCTTAGGGAGCCAGGACCCGCCCACTTCCGCTTTGGGGGCCAGCAACAGTTGCCAGGACAACCCTGGGCAGGGTAGGGGGCTTAAGGGGGCCTGGAAACGCCCACTTCCGCTTTGGGGGCCAGCAACAGTTGCCAGGACAACCCTGGGCATGGCAGGGGGCTTAAGGGCGCCTGAACCCGCCCACTTCCGCTTTGGGGACCAGCAACAGTTGCCTGGGCAACCCTGGGCATGGCAGGGGGCTTAAGGGCGCCTGGACCCGCCCACTTCCGCTTTGGGGACCAGCAACAGTTGCCTGGGCATCCCTGGGCATGGCAGGGGGATTAAGAGGGCCTGGACCCACCCACTTCCGCTTTGGGGGCCAGCAACAGTTGCCAGGACAACCCTGGGCATGGCAGGGGGCTTAAGGGCGCCTGAACCCGCCCACTTCCGCTTTGGGGACCAGCAACAGTTGCCTGGGCAACCCTGGGCATGGCAGGGGGCTTAAGGGCGCCTGGACCCGCCCACTTCCGCTTTGGGGACCAGCAACAGTTGCCTGGGCATCCCTGGGCATGGCAGGGGGATTAAGAGGGCCTGGACCCACCCACTTCCGCTTTGGGGGCCAGCAACAGTTGCCAGGACAACCCTGGGCATGGCAGGGGGCTTAAGGGCGCCTGAACCCGCCCACTTCCGCTTTGGGGACCAGCAACAGTTGCCTGGGCAACCCTGGGCATGGCAGGGGGCTTAAGGGCGCCTGGACCCGCCCACTTCCGCTTTGGGGACCAGCAACAGTTGCCTGGGCATCCTGGGCATGGCAGGGGGATTAAGAGGGCCTGGACCCACCCACTTCCGCTTTGGGGGCCAGCAACAGTTGCCAGGACAACCCTGGGCATGGCAGGGGGATTAAGAGGGCCTGGACCCACCCACTTCCGCTTTGGGGGCCAGCAACAGTTGCCAGGGCAACATTGGGCATGGCAGGGCGCTTAAGGGCGCCAGGACCCTCCCACTTCCGTTTGGGGGCCAGCAACAGTTGCCAGGGCAACATTGGGCATGGCAGGGGCTTAAGGGCGCCAGGACCCGCCCACTTCCGCTTTGGGGGCCAGCAACAGTTGCCAGGACAACCTGGGCATGGTAGGGGGCTTAAGGGGCGCCAGGACCCGCCCACTTTCGCTTTGGGGGCCAGCAACAGTTGCCAGGACAACCCTGGGCATGGCAGGGGGCTTAAGGGGGCCTGGACCCGCCCACTTCCGCTTTGGGGGCCAGCAACAGTTGCCAGGGCAACCCTGGGCATGGCAGGGGGCTTAAGGGGGCCTGGACCCGCCCGCTTCCGCTTTGGGGGCCAGCAACAGTTGCCAGGGCAACCCTGGGCATGGCAGGGGGCTTAAAGGGCCCTGGACCCGCCCACTTCCGCTTTGGGGGCCAGCAACAGTTGCCAGGGCAACCCTGGGCATGGCAGGGGGCTTAAGGGGGCCTGGACCCGCCCACTTCCGCTTTGGGGGCCAGCAACAGTTGCCAGGGCAACCCTGGGAATGGCAGGGGGCTTAAAGGCGCCTGGACCCGCCCACTTCCGCTTTGGGGGCCAGCAACTGTTGCCAGGGCAACCCTGGGCAGGGCAGGGGGCTGAAAAGCGCCTGGACCCGCCCACTTCCGCTTTGGGGGCCAGCAACAGTTGCCAGGGCAACCCTGGGCATGGCAGGGGGCTTAAGGGGGCCTGGTCCCGCCCACTTCCGTTTTGGGGGCCAGCAAAAGTTGCCAGGGCTACCCTGGGCATGGCAGGGGCTTAAGGGCGCCTGGACCCGCCCACTTCCGCTTTGGGGACCAGCAACAGTTGCCTGGGCATCCCTGGGCATGGCAGGGGGATTAAGGGGGCCTGGACCCACCCACTTCCGCTTTGGGGGCCAGCAACAGTTGCCAGGGCAACATTGGGCAGGGCAGGGCGCTTAAGGGCGCCAGGACCCGCCCACTTCCGCTTTGGGGGCCAGCAACAGTTGCCTGGGCATCCCTGGGCATGGCAGGGGGCTTAAGGGGGCCTGGACCCGCCCACTTCCGCTTTGGGGGCCAGCAACAGTTGCCAGGGTAACCCTGGGCATGGCAGGGGGCTTAAAGGCGCCTGGACCCGCCCACTTCCCGCTTTGGGGGCCAGCAACAGTTGCCAGGGCAACCCTGGGCATGGTAGGGGGCTTATGGGGGCCTGGTCCCGCCCACTTCCGCTTTGGGGGCCAGCAACAGTTGCCAGGGCTACCCTGGGCATGGCAGGGGGCTTTAGGGGGCCTGGACCCGCCCACTTCCGCTTTGGGGGCCAGCAACAGTTGCCAGGGCAACCCTGGGCATGGCAGGGGGCTTAAAGGCGCCTGGACCCGCCCACTTCCGCTTTGGGGGCCAGCAACAGTTGCCAGGGCAACCCTGGGCATGGCAGGGGGCTTAAGGGGGCCTGGACCCGCCCACTTCCGCTTTGGGGGCCAGCAACTGTTGCCAGGGCAACCCTGTTCAGGGCAGGGGGCTGAAAGGCGCCTGGACCCGCCCACTTCCGCTTTGGGGGCCAGAAACAGTTGCCAGGGCAACCCTGGGCATGGCAGGGGGCTTAAGGGGGCCTGGACCCGCCCACTTCCGCTTTGGGGGCCAGCAACAGTTGCCAGGGCAACCCTGGGCATGGCAGGGGGCTTAAGGGGGCCTGGACCCGCCCACTTCTGCTTTGGGGGCCAGCAACAGTTGCCAGGGCAACCCTGGGCATGGCAGGGGGCTTAAGGGGGCCTGGACCCGCCCACTTCCGCTTTGGGGGCCAGCAACAGTTGCCAGGGCAACCCTGGGCATGGCAGGGGGCTTAAGGGGGCCTGGACCCGCCCACTTCCGCTTTGGGGGCCAGCAACAGTTGCCAGGGCAACCCTGGCATGTTCCGCTCTGGGGGCCAGCAACAGTTGCCAGGGCAACACTGGGCATGGCAGGGATCTTAAAGGCGCCTGGACCCGCCACTTCCGCTTTGGGGGCCAGCAACAGTTGCCAGGGCAACCCTGGGCATGGCAGGGGGCTTAAGGGGGCCTGGACCCGCCCACTTCCGCTTTGGGGGCCAGCAACAGTTGCCAGGGCAACCCTGGGCATGGCAGGGGGCTTAAGGGGGCCTGGACCCGCCCACTTCCGCTTTGGGGGCCAGCAACAGTTGCCAGGGCTACCCTGGGCATGGCAGGGGGCTTAAGGGGGCCTGGACCCGCCCACTTCTGCTTTGGGGGCCAGCAACAGTTGCCAGGGCAACCCTGGGCATGGCAGGGGGCTTAAAGGCGCCTGGACCCGCCCACTTCCGCTTTGGGGGCCAGCAACAGTTGCCAGGGCAACCCTGGGCGTGGCAGGGGGCTTAAGGGGGCCTGGACCCGCCCACTTCCGCTTTGGGGGCCAGCATCAGTTGCCAGGGCAACCCTGGGCATGGCAGGGGGCGTAAGGGGGCCTGGACCCGCCCACTTCCGCTTTGGGGGCCAGCAACAGTTGCCAGGGCTACCCTGGGCATGGCAGGGGGCTTAAGGGCGCCATGACCCGCCCACTTCCGCTTTGGGGGCCAGCAACAGTTGCCAGGGCAACCCTGGGCATGGCAGGGGGCTTAGGGCGCCAGGACCCGCCCACTTCCGCTTTGGGGGCCAGCAACAGTTGCCAGGACAACCCTGGGCATGGTAGGGGGCTTAAGGGCGCCAGGACCCGCCCACTTCCGCTTTGGGGGCCAGCAACAGTTGCCAGGGCAACATTGGGCATGGCAGGGGGCTTAGTGGCGCCAGGACCCGCCCACTTCCGCTTTGGGGGCCAGCAACAGTTGCCAGGACAACCCTGGGCATGGCAGGGGGCTTAAGGGCGCCAGGACCCGCCCACTTCCGCTTTGGGGGCCAGCAACAGTTGCCAGGGCTACCCTGGGCATGGCAGGGGGCTTAAGGGGGCCTGGACCCGCCCACTTCCGCTTTGGGGGCCAGCAACAGTTGCCAGGGCAACCCTGGGCATGGCAGGGGGCTTAAGGGGGCCTGGACCCGCCCACTTCTGCTTTGGGGGCCAGCAACAGTTGCCAGGGCAACCCTGGGCATGGCAGGGGGCTTAAGGGGGCCTGGACCCGCCCACTTCCGCTTTGGGGGCCAGCAACAGTTGCCAGGGCAACCCTGGGCATGTCACGGGGCTTAAAGGCGCATGGACCCGGCCACTTCCGCTTTGGGGGCCAGCAACAGTTGCCAGGGCAACCCTGGGCATGGCAGGGGGCTTAAGGGGGCCTGGACCCGCCCACTTCCGCTTTGGGGGCCAGCAACAGTTGCCAGGGTAACCCTGGGCATGGCAGGGGGCTTAAAGGCGCCTGGACCCGCCCACTTCCGCTTTGGGGGCCAGCAACAGTTGCCAGGGCAACCCTGGGCATGGCAGGGGGCTTAAGGGGGCCTGGACCCGCCCACTTCCGCTTTGGGGGCCAGCAACTGTTGCCAGGGCAACCCTGGGCAGGGGGCTGAAAGGCGCCTGGACCCGCCCACTTACGCTTTGGGGGCCAGCAACAGTTGCCAGGGCTACCCTGGGCATGGCAGGGGGCTTAAGGGGGCCTGAACCAGCCCACTTCCGCTTTGGGGGCCAGCAACAGTTGCCAGGACAACCCTGGGCATGGCAGGGGGCTTAAGGGCGCCTGGACCCGCCCACTTCAGCTTTGGGGACCAGCAACAGTTGCCTGGGCAACCCTGGGCATGGCAGGGGGCTTAAGGGCGCCAGGACCCGCCCACTTCCGCTTTGGGGGCCAGCAACAGTTGCCAGGGCAACATTGGGCATGGCAGGGGGCTTAGGGAGCCAGGACCCGCCCACTTCCGCTTTGGGGGCCAGCAACAGTTGCCAGGACAACCCTGGGCAGGGTAGGGGGCTTAAGGGGGCCTGGAAACGCCCACTTCCGCTTTGGGGGCCAGCAACAGTTGCCAGGACAACCCTGGGCATGGCAGGGGGCTTAAGGGCGCCTGAACCCGCCCACTTCCGCTTTGGGGACCAGCAACAGTTGCCCTGGGCAACCCTGGGCATGGCAGGGGGCTTAAGGGCGCCTGGACCCGCCCACTTCCGCTTTGGGGACCAGCAACAGTTGCCTGGGCATCCCTGGGCATGGCAGGGGATTAAGAGGGCCTGGACCCACCCACTTCCGCTTTGGGGGCCAGCAACAGTTGCCAGGACAACCCTGGGCATGGCAGGGGGCTTAAGGGCGCCTGAACCCGCCCACTTCCGCTTTGGGGACCAGCAACAGTTGCCTGGGCAACCCTGGGCATGGCAGGGGGCTTAAGGGCGCCTGGACCCGCCCACTTCCGCTTTGGGGACCAGCAACAGTTGCCTGGGCATCCCTGGGCATGGCAGGGGGATTAAGAGGGCCTGGACCCACCCACTTCCGCTTTGGGGGCCAGCAACAGTTGCCAGGACAACCCTGGGCATGGCAGGGGGCTTAAGGGCGCCTGAACCCGCCCACTTCCGCTTTGGGGACCAGCAACAGTTGCCTGGGCAACCCTGGCATGGCAGGGGGCTTAAGGGCGCCTGGACCCGCCCACTTCCGCTTTGGGGACCAGCAACAGTTGCCTGGGCATCCCTGGGCATGGCAGGGGGATTAAGAGGGCCTGGACCCACCCACTTCCGCTTTGGGGGCCAGCAACAGTTGCCAGGACAACCCTGGGCATGGCAGGGGGATTAAGAGGGCCTGGACCCACCCACTTCCGCTTTGGGGGCCAGCAACAGTTGCCAGGGCAACATTGGGCATGGCAGGGCGCTTAAGGGCGCCAGGACCCTCCCACTTCCGCTTTGGGGGCCAGCAACAGTTGCCAGGGCAACATTGGGCATGGCAGGGGCTTAAGGGCGCCAGGACCCGCCCACTTCCGCTTTGGGGGCCAGCAACAGTTGCCAGGACAACCCTGGGCATGGTAGGGGGCTTAAGGGCGCCAGGACCCGCCCACTTTCGCTTTGGGGGCCAGCAACAGTTGCCAGGACAACCCTGGGCATGGCAGGGGGCTTAAGGGGGCCTGGACCCGCCCACTTCCGCTTTGGGGGCCAGCAACAGTTGCCAGGGCAACCCTGGGCATGGCAGGGGGCTTAAGGGGGCCTGGACCCGCCCGCTTCCGCTTTGGGGGCCAGCAACAGTTGCCAGGGCAACCCTGGGCATGGCAGGGGGCTTAAAGGCGCCTGGACCCGCCCACTTCCGCTTTGGGGGCCAGCAACAGTTGCCAGGGCAACCCTGGGCATGGCAGGGGCTTAAGGGGGCCTGGACCCGCCCACTTCCGCTTTGGGGGCCAGCAACAGTTGCCAGGGCAACCCTGGGAATGGCAGGGGGCTTAAAGGCGCCTGGACCCGCCCACTTCCGCTTTGGGGGCCAGCAACTGTTGCCAGGGCAACCCTGGGCAGGGCAGGGGGCTGAAAAGCGCCTGGACCCGCCCACTTCCGCTTTGGGGGCCAGCAACAGTTGCCAGGGCAACCCTGGGCATGGCAGGGGGCTTAAGGGGGCCTGGTCCCGCCCACTTCCGTTTTGGGGGCCAGCAAAAGTTGCCAGGGCTACCCTGGGCATGGCAGGGGGCTTAAGGGCGCCTGGACCCGCCCACTTCCGCTTTGGGGACCAGCAACAGTTGCCAGGGCAACATTGGGCAGGGCAGGCGCTTAAGGGCGCCAGGACCCGCCACTTCCGCTTTGGGGGCCAGCAACAGTTGCCTGGGCATCCCTGGGCATGGCAGGGGGCTTAAGGGGGCCTGGACCCGCCCACTTCCGCTTTGGGGGCCAGCAACAGTTGCCAGGGTAACCCTGGGCATGGCAGGGGGCTTAAAGGCGCCTGGACCCGCCCACTTCCGCTTTGGGGGCCAGCAACAGTTGCCAGGGCAACCCTGGGCATGGTAGGGGGCTTATGGGGGCCTGGTCCCGCCCACTTCCGCTTTGGGGGCCAGCAACAGTTGCCAGGGCTACCCTGGGCATGGCAGGGGGCTTTAGGGGGCCTGGACCCGCCCACTTCCGCTTTGGGGGCCAGCAACAGTTGCCAGGGCAACCCTGGGCATGGCAGGGGGCTTAAAGGCGCCTGGACCCGCCCACTTCCCGCTTTGGGGGCCAGCAACAGTTGCCAGGGCAACCCTGGGCATGGCAGGGGGCTTAAGGGGGCCTGGACCCGCCCACTTCCGCTTTGGGGGCCAGCAACTGTTGCCAGGGCAACCCTGTTCAGGGCAGGGGGCTGAAAGGCGCCTGGACCCGCCCACTTCCGCTTTGGGGGCCAGAAACAGTTGCCAGGGCAACCCTGGGCATGGCAGGGGGCTTAAGGGGGCCTGGACCCGCCCACTTCCGCTTTGGGGGCCAGCAACAGTTGCCAGGGCAACCCTGGGCATGGCAGGGGGCTTAAGGGGGCCTGGACCCGCCCACTTCTGCTTTGGGGGCCAGCAACAGTTGCCAGGGCAACCCTGGGCATGGCAGGGGGCTTAAGGGGGCCTGGACCCGCCCACTTCCGCTTTGGGGGCCAGCAACAGTTGCCAGGGCAACCCTGGGCATGGCAGGGGGCTTAAGGGGGCCTGGACCCGCCCACTTCCGCTTTGGGGGCCAGCAACAGTTGCCAGGGCAACCCTGGGCATGTTCCGCTCTGGGGGCCAGCAACAGTTGCCAGGGCAACACTGGGCATGGCAGGGATCTTAAAGGCGCCTGGACCCGCCCACTTCCGCTTTGGGGGCCAGCAACAGTTGCCAGGGCAACCCTGGGCATGGCAGGGGGCTTAAGGGGGCCTGGACCCGCCCACTTCCGCTTTGGGGGCCAGCAACAGTTGCCAGGGCAACCCTGGGCATGGCAGGGGGCTTAAGGGGGCCTGGACCCGCCCACTTCCGCTTTGGGGGCCAGCAACAGTTGCCAGGGCAACCCTGGGCATGGCAGGGGGCTTAAGGGGGCCTGGACCCGCCCACTTCCGCTTTGGGGGCCAGCAACAGTTGCCAGGGCAACCCTGGGCATGGCAGGGGGCTTAAGGGGGCCTGGACACGCCCACTTCCGCTTTGGGGGCCAGCAACAGTTGCCAGGGCAACCCTGGGCATGGCAGGGGGCTTAAGGGGGCCTGGACCCGCCCACTTCCGCTTTGGGGGCCAGCAACAGTTGCCAGGGCAACCCTGGGCATGGCAGGGGGCTTAAGGGGGCCTGGACCCACCCACTTCCGCTTTGGGGGCCAGCAACAGTTGCCAGGGCAACCCTGGGCATGGCAGGGGGCTTAAAGGCGCCTGGACCCGCCCACTTCCACTTTGGGGGCCAGCAACAGTTGTTAGGGCAACCCTGGGCATGGCAGGGGGCTTAAGGGGGCCTGGTCCCGCCCATTTCCGCTTTGGGGGCCAGCAACAGTTGCCAGGGCTACCCTGGGCATGGCAGGGGGCTGAAGGGCGCCAGGACCCGCCAACTTCCGCTTTGGGGGCCAGCAACAGTTGCCAGGGCAAACCTGGGCATGGCAGGGGGCTTAAGGGAGTCAGGACCCACCCACTTCCGCTTTGGGGGCCAGCAACAGTTGCCAGGGCAACCCTGGGCATGGCAGGGGGCTTAAGGGCGCCTTGACCCGCCCACTTCCGCTTTGGGGGCATGCAACAGTTGCCAGGGCAACCCTGGGCAAGGCAGGGGGCTTAAGGGAGTCAGGACCCACCCACTTCCGCTTTGGGTGCCAGCAACAGTTGACACGTCAACCCTGGGCATGGCATGGGGCTTAAGGGGGCCTGGACCCGCCCGCTTCCGCTTTGGGGGCCAGCAACAGTTGCCAGTGCAACATTGGGCATGGCAGGGGATTAAGGGAGTCAGGACATGCCCACTTCCGCTTTGGGGGCTAGCAACAGTTGCCAGGACAACCCTGGGCATGGCAGGGGGCTGAAGGGCGCCAGGACCCGCCCACTTCCGCTTTGGGGGCCAGCAACAGTTGCCAGGGCAACCCTGGGCATGGCAGGGGGCTTAAGGGAATCAGGACCCGCCCACTTCCGTTTTGGGGGCCAGCAACAGTTGCCAGGGCAACCCTGGGCAAGGCAGGGGGCTTAAGGGGGCATGGATCCGCCCACTTCCGCTCTGGGGGCCAGCAACAGTTGCCAGGGCAACCCTGGGCATGGCAGGGGGCTTAAGGGCGCCTGGACCCGCCCACTTCCGCTTTGGGGGCCAGCAACAGTTGCCAAGGCCACCCTGGGCAAGGCAGGGGGCTTAAGGGGGCCTGGACCAACCCACTTCCGCTTTGGGGGCCAGCAACAGTTGCCAGGGCAACCCTGGGCAAGGCAGGGGCTAGAGGGCGCCAGGACCCGCCCACTTCCGCTTTGGGGGCTAGCAACAGTTGCCAGGGCAACCCTGGGCATGGCAGGGGGCTTAAGGGAGTCAGGACCCGCCCACTTCCGCTTTGGGGGCCAGCAACAGTTGCCAGGTCAACCCTGGGCATGGCAGGGGGCTTAAGGGGGCCTGGACCCGCCCACTTCCGCTTTGGGGGCCAGCAACAGTTGCCAGGGCAACCCTGGGCATGGCAAAGGGCTTAAGGGGGCCTGAACCCGCCCACTTCCGCTTTGGGGGCCAGCAACAGTTGCCAGGGCAACCCTGGGCATGGCAGGGGGCTGAAGGGCGCCAGGACCCGCCCACTTCCGCTTTGGGGGACAGCAACAGTTGCCAGGGCAACCCTGGGCATGGCAGGGGGCTTAAGGGGGCCTGGACCCGGCCACTTCCACAGCAACAGTTGCCAGGACAACCTGGGCAGGGTAGGGGGCTTAAGGGCGCCAGGACCCGCCCACTTCCGCTTTGGGGGCCAGCAACAGTTGCCAGGACAACCCTGGGCATGGTAGGGGGCTTAAGGGCGTCAGGACCCGCCCACTTCCGCTTTGGGGGCCAGCAACAGTTGCCAGGGCAACCCTGGGCATGTCACGGGGCTTAAAGGCGCATGGACCCGGCCACTTCCGCTTTGGGGGCCAGCAACAGTTGCCAGGGCAACCCTGGGCATGGCAGGGGGCTTAAGGGGGCCTGGACCCGCCCACTTCCGCTTTGGGGGCCAGCAACAGTTGCCAGGGTAACCCTGGGCATGGCAGGGGGCTTAAAGGCGCCTGGACCCGCCCACTTCCGCTTTGGGGGCCAGCAACAGTTGCCAGGGCAACCCTGGGCAGGGGGATGAAAGGCGCCTGGACCCGCCCACTTCCGCTTTGGGGGCCAGCAACAGTTGCCAGGGCAACCCTGGACATGGCAGGGGGCTTAAGGGGGCCTGGACCTGCCCACTTCCGCTTTGGGAGCCAGCAACAGTTGCCAGGGCTACCCTGGGCATGGCAGGGGCTTAAGGGCGCCTGGACCCGCCCACTTCCGCTTTGGGGGCCAGCAACAGTTGCAGGGCAACCCTGGGAATGGCAGGGGGCTTAAAGGCGCCTGGACCCGCCCACTTCCGCTTTGGGGGCCAGCAACTGTTGCCAGGGCAACCCTGGGCAGGGCAGGGGGCTGAAAGGCGCCTGGACCCGCCCACTTCCGCTTTGGGGGCCAGCAACAGTTGCCAGGGCAACCCTGGGCATGGCAGGGGCCTTAAGGGGGCCTGGTCCCGCCCACTTCCGTTTTGGGGGCCAGCAACAGTTGCCAGGGCTACCCTGGGCATGGCAGGGGGCTTAAGGGGGCCTGGACCCGCCCACTTCTGCTTTGGGGGCCAGCAACAGTTGCCAGGGCAACCCTGGGCATGGCAGGGGGCTTAAAGGCGCCTGGACCCGCCCACTTCCGCTTTGGGGGCCAGCAACAGTTGCCAGGGCAACCCTGGGCGTGGCAGGGGGCTTAAGGGGGCCTGGACCCGCCCACTTCCGCTTTGGGGGCCAGCATCAGTTGCCAGGGCAACCCTGGGCATGGCAGGGGGCGTAAGGGGGCCTGGACCCGCCCACTTCCGCTTTGGGGGCCAGCAACAGTTGCCAGGGCTACCCTGGGCATGGCAGGGGGCTTAAGGGCGCCATGACCCGCCACTTCCGCTTTGGGGGCCAGCAACAGTTGCCAGGGCAACCCTGGGCATGGCAGGGGGCTTAGGGCGCCAGGACCCGCCCACTTCCGCTTTGGGGGCCAGCAACAGTTGCCAGGACAACCCTGGGCATGGTAGGGGGCTTAAGGGCGCCAGGACCCGCCCACTTCCGCTTTGGGGGCCAGCAACAGTTGCCAGGGCAACCCTGGGCATGTCACGGGGCTTAAAGGCGCATGGACCCGGCCACTTCCGCTTTGGGGGCCAGCAACAGTTGCCAGGGCAACCCTGGGCATGGCAGGGGGCTTAAGGGGGCCTGGACCCGCCCACTTCCGCTTTGGGGGCCAGCAACAGTTGCCAGGGTAACCCTGGGCATGGCAGGGGGCTTAAAGGCGCCTGGACCCGCCCACTTCCGCTTTGGGGGCCAGCAACAGTTGCCAGGGCAACCCTGGGCATGGCAGGGGGCTTAAGGGGGCCTGGACCCGCCCACTTCCGCTTTGGGGGCCAGCAACTGTTGCCAGGGCAACCCTGGGCAGGGGGCTGAAAGGCGCCTGGACCCGCCCACTTACGCTTTGGGGGCCAGCAACAGTTGCCAGGGCTACCCTGGGCATGGCAGGGGGCTTAAGGGGGCCTGAACCAGCCCACTTCCGCTTTGGGGGCCAGCAACAGTTGCCAGGACAACCCTGGGCATGGCAGGGGGCTTAAGGGCGCCTGGACCCGCCCACTTCAGCTTTGGGGACCAGCAACAGTTGCCTGGGCAACCCTGGGCATGGCAGGGGGCTTAAGGGCGCCAGGACCCGCCCACTTCCGCTTTGGGGGCCAGCAACAGTTGCCAGGGCAACATTGGGCATGGCAGGGGGCTTAGGGAGCCAGGACCCGCCCACTTCCGCTTTGGGGGCCAGCAACAGTTGCCAGGACAACCCTGGGCAGGGTAGGGGGCTTAAGGGGGCCTGGAAACGCCCACTTCCGCTTTGGGGGCCAGCAACAGTTGCCAGGACAACCCTGGGCATGGCAGGGGGCTTAAGGGCGCCTGAACCCGCCCACTTCCGCTTTGGGGACCAGCAACAGTTGCCTGGGCAACCCTGGGCATGGCAGGGGGCTTAAGGGCGCCTGGACCCGCCCACTTCCGCTTTGGGGACCAGCAACAGTTGCCTGGGCATCCCTGGGCATGGCAGGGGGATTAAGAGGGCCTGGACCCACCCACTTCCGCTTTGGGGGCCAGCAACAGTTGCCAGGACAACCCTGGGCATGGCAGGGGGCTTAAGGGCGCCTGAACCCGCCCACTTCCGCTTTGGGGACCAGCAACAGTTGCCTGGGCAACCCTGGGCATGGCAGGGGGCTTAAGGGCGCCTGGACCCGCCCACTTCCGCTTTGGGGACCAGCAACAGTTGCCTGGGCATCCCTGGGCATGGCAGGGGGATTAAGAGGGCCTGGACCCACCCACTTCCGCTTTGGGGGCCAGCAACAGTTGCCAGGACAACCCTGGGCATGGCAGGGGGCTTAAGGGCGCCTGAACCCGCCCACTTCCGCTTTGGGGACCAGCAACAGTTGCCTGGGCAACCCTGGGCATGGCAGGGGGCTTAAGGGCGCCTGGACCCGCCCACTTCCGCTTTGGGGACCAGCAACAGTTGCCTGGGCATCCCTGGGCAGGCAGGGGGATTAAGAGGGCCTGGACCCACCCACTTCCGCTTTGGGGGCCAGCAACAGTTGCCAGGACAACCCTGGGCATGGCAGGGGGATTAAGAGGGCCTGGACCCACCCACTTCCGCTTTGGGGGCCAGCAACAGTTGCCAGGGCAACATTGGGCATGGCAGGGCGCTTAAGGGCGCCAGGACCCTCCCACTTCCGCTTTGGGGGCCAGCAACAGTTGCCAGGGCAACATTGGGCATGGCAGGGGGCTTAAGGGCGCCAGGACCCCGCCCACTTCCGCTTTGGGGGCCAGCAACAGTTGCCAGGACAACCCTGGGCATGGTAGGGGGCTTAAGGGCGCCAGGACCCGCCCACTTTCGCTTTGGGGGCCAGCAACAGTTGCCAGGACAACCCTGGGCATGGCAGGGGGCTTAAGGGGGCCTGGACCCGCCCACTTCCGCTTTGGGGGCCAGCAACAGTTGCCAGGGCAACCCTGGGCATGGCAGGGGGCTTAAGGGGGCCTGGACCCGCCCGCTTCCGCTTTGGGGGCCAGCAACAGTTGCCAGGGCAACCCTGGGCATGGCAGGGGGCTTAAAGGCGCCTGGACCCGCCCACTTCCGCTTTGGGGGGCCAGCAACAGTTGCCAGGGCAACCCTGGGCATGGCAGGGGGCTTAAGGGGGCCTGGACCCGCCCACTTCCGCTTTGGGGGCCAGCAACAGTTGCCAGGGCAACCCTGGGAATGGCAGGGGCTTAAAGGCGCCTGGACCCGCCCCACTTCCGCTTTGGGGGCCAGCAACTGTTGCCAGGGCAACCCTGGGCAGGGCAGGGGGCTGAAAAGCGCCTGGACCCGCCCACTTCCGCTTTGGGGGCCAGCAACAGTTGCCAGGGCAACCCTGGGCATGGCAGGGGGCTTAAGGGGGCCTGGTCCCGCCCACTTCCGTTTTGGGGGCCAGCAAAAGTTGCCAGGGCTACCCTGGGCATGGCAGGGGCTTAAGGGCGCCTGGACCCGCCCACTTCCGCTTTGGGGACCAGCAACAGTTGCCTGGGCATCCCTGGGCATGGCAGGGGGATTAAGGGGGCCTGGACCCACCCACTTCCGCTTTGGGGGCCAGCAACAGTTGCCAGGGCAACATTGGGCAGGGCAGGGCGCTTAAGGGCGCCAGGACCCGCCCACTTCCGCTTTGGGGGCCAGCAACAGTTGCCTGGGCATCCCTGGGCATGGCAGGGGGCTTAAGGGGCCTGGACCCGCCCACTTCCGCTTTGGGGGCCAGCAACAGTTGCCAGGGTAACCCTGGGCATGGCAGGGGGCTTAAAGGCGCCTGGACCCGCCCACTTCCGCTTTGGGGGCCAGCAACAGTTGCCAGGGCAACCCTGGGCATGGTAGGGGGCTTATGGGGGCCTGGTCCCGCCCACTTCCGCTTTGGGGGCCAGCAACAGTTGCCAGGGCTACCCTGGGCATGGCAGGGGGCTTTAGGGGGCCTGGACCCGCCCACTTCCGCTTTGGGGGCCAGCAACAGTTGCCAGGGCAACCCTGGGCATGGCAGGGGGCTTAAAGGCGCCTGGACCCGCCCACTTCCGCTTTGGGGGCCAGCAAACAGTTGCCAGGGCAACCCCTGGGCATGGCAGGGGGCTTAAGGGGGCCTGGACCCGCCCACTTCCGCTTTGGGGGCCAGCAACTGTTGCCAGGGCAACCCTGTTCAGGGCAGGGGGCTGAAAGGCGCCTGGACCCGCCCACTTCCGCTTTGGGGGCCAGAAACAGTTGCCAGGGCAACCCTGGGCATGGCAGGGGGCTTAAGGGGGCCTGGACCCGCCCACTTCCGCTTTGGGGGCCAGCAACAGTTGCCAGGGCAACCCTGGGCATGGCAGGGGGCTTAAGGGGGCCTGGACCCGCCCACTTCTGCTTTGGGGGCCAGCAACAGTTGCCAGGGCAACCCTGGGCATGGCAGGGGGCTTAAGGGGCCTGGACCCGCCCACTTCCGCTTTGGGGGCCAGCAACAGTTGCCAGGGCAACCCTGGGCATGGCAGGGGGCTTAAGGGGGCCTGGACCCGCCCACTTCCGCTTTGGGGGCCAGCAACAGTTGCCAGGGCAACCCTGGGCATGTTCCGCTCTGGGGCCAGCAACAGTTGCCAGGGCAACACTGGGCATGGCAGGGATCTTAAAGGCGCCTGGACCCGCCCACTTCCGCTTTGGGGGCCAGCAACAGTTGCCAGGGCAACCCTGGGCATGGCAGGGGGCTTAAGGGGGCCTGGACCCGCCCACTTCCGCTTTGGGGGCCAGCAACAGTTGCCAGGGCAACCCTGGGCATGGCAGGGGGCTTAAGGGGGCCTGGACCCGCCCACTTCCCGCTTTGGGGGCCAGCAACAGTTGCCAGGGCAACCCTGGGCATGGCAGGGGGCTTAAGGGGGCCTGGACCCGCCCACTTCCGCTTTGGGGGCCAGCAACAGTTGCCAGGCAACCCTGGGCATGGCAGGGGGCTTAAGGGGGCCTGGACACGCCCACTTCCCGCTTTGGGGGCCAGCAACAGTTGCCAGGGCAACCCTGGGCATGGCAGGGGGCTTAAGGGCGCCTGTACCCGCCCACTTCAGCTTTGGGGGACCAGCAACAGTTGCCTGGGCAACCCTGGGCATGGCAGGGGCTTAAGGGGGCCTGGACCCGCCCACTTCTGCTTTGGGGGCCAGCAACAGTTGCCAGGGCAACCCTGGGCATGGCAGGGGGCTTAAAGGCGCCTGGACCCGCCCACTTCCGCTTTGGGGGCCAGCAACAGTTGCCAGGGCAACCTGGGCATGGCAGGGGGCTTAAGGGGGCCTGGACCCGCCCACTTCCGCTTTGGGGGCCAGCATCAGTTGCCAGGGCAAACCCTGGGCATGGCAGGGGGCGTAAGGGGGCCTGGACCCGCCCACTTCCGCTTTGGGGGCCAGCAACAGTTGCCAGGGCTACCCTGGGCATGGCAGGGGGCTTAAGGGCGCCATGACCCGCCCACTTCCGCTTTGGGGGCCAGCAACAGTTGCCAGGGCAACATTGGGCATGTCACGGGGCTTAAGGGCGCCTGGACCCGCCCACTTCCGCTTTGGGGGCCAGCAACAGTTGCCAGGGCAACCCTGGGCATGGCAGGGGGCTTAAGGCGGCCTGGACCCGCCCACTTCCGCTTTGGGGGCCAGCAACAGTTGCCAGGGCAACCCTGGGCATGGCAGGGGGCTTAAAGGCGCCTGGACCCGCCCACTTCCGCTTTGGGGGCCAGCAACAGTTGCCAGGGCAACCCTGGGCATGTCACGGGGCTTAAAGGCGCCTGGACCCGCCCACTTCCGCTTTGGGGGCCAGCAACAGTTGCCAGGGCAACCCTGGGCATGACAGGGGGCTTAAGGGGGCCTGGACCCGCCCACTTCCGCTTTGGGGGCCAGCAACAGTTGCCAGGGCAACCCTGGGCATGGCAGGGGGCTTAAGGGCGCCTGTACCCGCCCACTTCAGCTTTGGGGACCAGCAACAGTTGCCTGGGCAACCCTGGGCATGGCAGGGGGCTTAAGGGCGCCAGGACCCGCCCACTTCCGCTTTGGGGGCCAGCAACAGTTGCCAGGGCAACATTGGGCATGGCAGGGGGCTTAGGGCGCCAGGACCCGCCCACTTCCGCTTTGGGGGCCAGCAACAGTTGCCAGGACAACCCTGGGCATGGTAGGGGGCTTAAGGGCGCCAGGACCCGCCCACTTCCGCTTTGGGGGCCAGCAACAGTTGCCAGGGCAACATTGGGCATGGCAGGGGCTTAGTGGCGCCAGGACCCACCCACTTCCGCTTTGGGGGCAGCAACAGTTGCCAGGACAACCCTGGGCATGGCAGGGGGCTTAAGGGCGCCAGGACCCGCCCACTTCCGCTTTGGGGGCCAGCAACAGTTGCCAGGGCTACCCTGGGCATGGCAGGGGGCTTAAGGGGGCCTGGACCCGCCCACTTCCGCTTTGGGGGCCAGCAACAGTTGCCAGGGCAACCCTGGGCATGTCACGGGGCTTAAAGGCGCCTGGACCCGCCCACTTCCGCTTTGGGGGCCAGCAACAGTTGCCAGGGTAACCCTGGGCATGGCAGGGGGCTTAAAGGCGCCTAGACCCGCCCACTTCCGCTTTGGGGGCCAGCAACAGTTGCCAGGGCAACCCTGGGCATGGCAGGGGGCTTAAGGGGGCCTGGACCCGCCCACTTCCGCTTTGGGGGCCAGCAACTGTTGCCAGGGCAACCCTGGGCAGGGGGCTGAAAGGCGCCTGGACCCGCCCACTTCCGCTTTGGGGGCCAGCAACAGTTGCCAGGGCAACCCTGGACATGGCAGGGGGCTTAAGGGGGCCTGGACCTGCCCACTTCCGCTTTGGGAGCCAGCAACAGTTGCCAGGGCTACCCTGGGCATGGCAGGGGGCTTAAGGGCGCCTGGACCCGCCCACTTCCGCTTTGGGGGCCAGCAACAGTTGCCAGGGCAACCCTGGGAATGGCAGGGGGCTTAAAGGCGCCTGGACCCACCCACTTCCGCTTTGGGGGCCAGCAACTGTTGCCGGGGCAACCCTGGGCAGGGCAGGGGGCTGAAAGGCGCCTGGACCCGCCCACTTCCGCTTTGGGGGCCAGCAACAGTTGCCAGGGCAACCCTGGGCATGGCAGGGGGCTTAAGGGGGCCTGGTCCCGCCCACTTCCGTTTTGGGGGCCAGCAACAGTTGCCAGGGCTACCCTGGGCATGGCAGGGGGCTTAAGGGGGCCTGGACCCGCCCACTTCCGCTTTGGGGGCCAGCAACAGTTGCCAGGGCAACCCTGGGCATGGCAGGGGGCTTAAGGGGGCCTGGACCCGCCCACTTCCGCTTTGGGGGCCAGCATCAGTTGCCAGGGCAACCCTGGGCATGGCAGGGGGCTTAAGGGGGCCTGGACCCGCCCACTTCCGCTTTGGGGGCCAGCATCAGTTGCCAGGGCAACCCTGGGCATGGCAGGGGGCGTAAGGGGGCCTGGACCCGCCCACTTCCGCTTTGGGGGCCAGCAACCCTGGGCATGGCAGGGGGCTTAAGGGGGGCTGGACCCGCCCACTTCCGCTTTGGGGGCCAGCAACAGTTGCCAGGGTAACCCTGGGCATGGCAGGGGGCTTAAAGGCGCCTGGACCCGCCCACTTCCGCTTTGGGGGCCAGCAACAGTTGCCAGGGCAACCCTGGGCATGGCAGGGGGCTTAAGGGGGCCTGGTCCCGCCCACTTCCGTTTTGGGGGCCAGCAACAGTTGCCAGGGCTACCCTGGGCATGGCAGGGGGCTTAAGGGGGCCTGGACCCGCCCACTTCCGCTTTGGGGGCCAGCAACAGTTGCCAGGGCAACCCTGGGCATGTCACGGGGCTTAAAGGCGCCTGGACCCGCCCACTTCCGCTTTGGGGGCCAGCAACAGTTGCCAGGGCAACCCTGGGCATGGCAGGGGGCTTAAGGGGGCCTGGACCCGCCCACTTCCGCTTTGGGGGCCAGCATCAGTTGCCAGGGCAACCCTGGGCATGGCAGGGGGCGTAAGGGGGCCTGGACCCGCCCACTTCCGCTTTGGGGGCCAGCAACCCTGGGCATGGCAGGGGGCTTAAGGGGGGCTGGACCCGCCCACTTCCGCTTTGGGGGCCAGCAACAGTTGCCAGGGTAACCCTGGGCATGGCAGGGGGCTTAAAGGCGCCTGGACCCGCCCACTTCCGCTTTGGGGGCCAGCAACAGTTGCCAGGACAACCCTGGGCATGGCAGGGGGCTTAAGGGCGCCTGGAAACGCCCACTTCCGCTTTGGGGGCCAGCAACAGTTGCCAGGACAACCCTGGGCATGGCAGGGGGCTTAAGGGGGCCTGGACCCGCCCACTTCCGCTTTGGGGGCCAGCAACAGTTGCCAGGGCAACCCTGGGCATGGCAGGGGGCTTAAGGGGGCCTGGACCCACCCACTTCCGCTTTGGGGGCCAGCAACAGTTGCCAGGGCAACCCTGGGCATGGCAGGGGGCTTAAAGGCGCCTGGACCCGCCCACTTCCGCTTTGCGGGCCAGCAACAGTTGGCAGGGCAACCCTTGGCATGGCAGGGGGCTTAAGGGGGCCTGGAAACGCCCACTTCCGCTTTGAAGGCCAGCAACAGTTGCCAGGACAACCCTGGGCATGGCAAGGGGCTTAAGGGCGCCTGAACCCGCCCACTTCCGCTTTGGGGACCAGCAACAGTTGCCTGGGCAACCCTGGGCATGGCAGGGGGCTTAAGGGCGCCTGGACCCGCCCTCTTCCGCTTTGGGGACCAGCAACAGTTGCCTGGGCATCCCTGGGCATGGCAGGGGGATTAAGGGGGCCTGGACCCACCCACTTCCGCTTTGGGGGCCAGCAACAGTTGCCAGGGTAACCCTGGGCATGGCAGGGGGCTTAAAGGCGCCTGGACCCGCCCACTTCCGCTTTGGGGGCCAGCAACAGTTGCCAGGACAACCCTGGGCATGGCAGGGGGCTTAAGGGCGCCTGGAAACGCCCACTTCCGCTTTGGGGGCCAGCAACAGTTGCCAGGACAACCCTGGGCATGGCAGGGGGCTTAAGGGCGCCTGGACCCGCCCACTTCAGCTTTGGGGACCAGCAACAGTTGCCTAGGCAACCCTGGGCATGGCAGGGGGCTTAAGGGCGCCAGGACCCGCCCACTTCCGCTTTGGGGGTCAGCAACAGTTGCCAGGGCAACATTGGGCATGGCAGGGGGCTTAGGGCGCCAGGACCCGCCCACTTCCGCTTTGGGGGCCAGCAACAGTTGCCAGGACAACCCTGGGCAGGGTAGGGGGCTTAAGGGCGCCAGGACCCGCCCACTTCCGCTTTGGGGGCCAGCAACAGTTGCCAGGGCAACCCTGGGCATGGCAGGGGGCTTAAGGGGGCTTGGACCCGCCCACTTCTGCTTTGGGGGCCAGCAACAGTTGCCAGGGCAACCCTGGGCATGGCAGGGGGCTTAAGGGGGCCTGGACCCGCCCACTTCCGCTTTGGGGGCCAGCAACAGTTGCCAGGGCAACCCTGGGCATGTCACGGGGCTTAAAGGCGCATGGACCCGGCCACTTCCGCTTTGGGGGCCAGCAACAGTTGCCAGGGCAACCCTGGGCATGGCAGGGGGCTTAAGGGGGCCTGGACCCGCCCACTTCCGCTTTGGGGGCCAGCAACAGTTGCCAGGGTAACCCTGGGCATGGCAGGGGGCTTAAAGGCGCCTGGACCCGCCCACTTCCGCTTTGGGGGCCAGCAACAGTTGCCAGGGCAACCCTGGGCATGGCAGGGGGCTTAAGGGGGCCTGGACCCACCCACTTCCGCTTTGGGGGCCAGCAACTGTTGCCAGGGCAACCCTGGGCAGGGGGCTGAAAGGCGCCTGGACCCGCCCACTTCCGCTTTGGGGGCCAGCAACAGTTGCCAGGGCAACCCTGGACATGGCAGGGGGCTTAAGGGGGCCTGGACCTGCCCACTTCCGCTTTGGGAGCCAGCAACAGTTGCCAGGGCTACCCTGGGCATGGCAGGGGGCTTAAGGGCGCCTGGACCCGCCCACTTCCGCTTTGGGGGCCAGCAACAGTTGCCAGGGCAACCCTGGGCATGGCAGGGGGCTTAAAGGCGCCTGGACCCGCCCACTTCCGCTTTGGGGGCCAGCAACAGTTGCCAGGGCAACCCTGGGCATGGCAGGGGGCTTAAAGGCGCCTGGACCCGCCCACTTCAGCTTTGGGGACCAGCAACAGTTGCCTGGGCAACCCTGGGCATGGCAGGGGGCTTAAGGGCGCCTGGACCCGCCCTCTTCCGCTTTGGGGACCAGCAACAGTTGCCTGGGCATCCCTGGGCATGGCAGGGGGCTTAAAGGCGCCTGGACCCGCCCACTTCCGCTTTGGGGGCCAGCAACAGTTGCCAGGGCAACCCTGGGCATGGCAGGGGGCTCAAGGGGGCCTGGAAACGCCCACTTCCGCTTTGAAGGCCAGCAACAGTTGCCAGGACAACCCTGGGCATGGCAAGGGGCTTAAGGGCGCCTGAACCCGCCCACTTCCGCTTTGGGGACCAGCAACAGTTGCCAGGGCAACATTGGGCATGGCAGGGCGCTTAAGGGTGCCAGGACCCGCCCACTTCCGCTTTGGGAGCCAGCAACAGTTGCCAGGGCAACATTGGGCATGGCAGGGGGCTTAAGGGCGCCAGGACCCGCCCACTTCCGCTTTGGGGGCCAGCAACAGTTGCCAGGACAACCCTGGGCATGGTAGGGGGCTTAAGGGCGCCAGGACCCGCCCACTTTCGCTTTGGGGGCCAGCAACAGTTGCCAGGACAACCCTGGGCATGGCAGGGGGCTTAAGGGGGCCTGGACCCGCCCACTTCCGCTTTGGGGGCCAGCAACAGTTGCCAGGGCAACCCTGGGCATGGCAGGGGGCTTAAGGGGGCCTGGACCCGCCCACTTCCGCTTTGGGTGCCAGCAACAGTTGCCAGGGCAACCCTGGGCATGGAAGGGGGCTTAAAGGCGCCTGGACCCGCCCACTTCCGCTTTGGGGGCCAGCAACAGTTGCCAGGGCAAACCTGGTAATGGCAGGGGGCTTAAGGGGGCCTGAACCCGCCCACTTCCGCTTTGGGGGCCAGCAACAGTTGCCAGGGTAACCCTGGGCATGGCAGGGGGCTTAAAGGCGCCTGGACCCGCCCACTTCCGCTTTGGGGGCCAGCAACAGTTGCCAGGGCAACCCTGGGCATGGCAGGGGGCTTAAGGGGGCCTGGTCCCGCCCACTTCCGTTTTGGGGGCCAGCAACAGTTGCCAGGGCTACCCTGGGCATGGCAGGGGGCTTAAGGGGGCCTGGACCCGCCCACTTCCGCTTTGGGGGCCAGCAACAGTTGCCAGGGCAACCCTGGGCATGTCACGGGGCTTAAAGGTGCCTGGACCCGCCCACTTCCGCTTTGGGGGCCAGCAACAGTTGCCAGGGCAACCCTGGGCATGGCAGGGGGCTTTAGGGGGCCTGGACCCGCCCACTTCCGCTTTGGGGGCCAGCATCAGTTGCCAGGGCAACCCTGGGCATGGCAGGGGGCGTAAGGGGGCCTGGACCCGCCCACTTCCGCTTTGGGGGCCAGCAACCCTGGGCATGGCAGGGGGCTTAAGGGGGGCTGGACCCGCCCACTTCCGCTTTGGGGGCCAGCAACAGTTGCCAGGGTAACCCTGGGCATGGCAGGGGGCTTAAAGGCGCCTGGACCCGCCCACTTCCGCTTTGGGGGCCAGCAACAGTTGCCAGGGCAACCCTGGGCATGGCAGGGGGCTTAAGGGGGCCTGGACCCGCCCACTTCCGCTTTGGGGGCCAGCAACAGTTGCCAGGGCAACCCTGGGAATGGCAGGGGGCTTAAGGGGGCCTGGACCCACCCACTTCCGCTTTGGGGGCCAGCAACAGTTGCCAGGGCAACCCTGGGCATGGCAGGGGGCTTAAAGGCGCCTGGACCCGCCCACTTCCGCTTTGGGGGCCAGCAACAGTTGCCAGGGCAACCCTGGGCATGGCAGGGGGCTTAAGGGGGCCTGGTCCCGCCCATTTCCGCTTTGGGGGCCAGCAACAGTTGCCAGGGCAACCCTGGGCATGGCAGGGGGCTTAAGGGGGCCTGGTCCCGCCCATTTCCGCTTTGGGGGCCAGCAACAGTTGCCAGGGCTACCCTGGGCATGGCAGGGGGCTTAAGGGGGCCTTGACCCGCCCACTTCCGCTTTGGGGGCCAGCAACAGTTGCCAGGGCAACCCTGGGCATGGCAGGGGGCTTAAAGGCGCCTGGACCCGCCCACTTCCGCTTTGGGGGCCAGCAACAGTTGCCAGGGCAACCCTGGGCATGGCAGGGGGCTTAAGGGGGCCTGGAAACGCCCACTTCCGCTTTGAAGGCCAGCAACAGTTGCCAGGACAACCCTGGGCATGGCAAGGGGCTTAAGGGCGCCTGAACCCGCCCACTTCCGCTTTGGGGACCAGCAACAGTTGCCTGGGCAACCCTGGGCATGGCAGGGGGCTTAAGGGCGCCTGGACCCGCCCTCTTCCGCTTTGGGGACCAGCAACAGTTGCCTGGGCATCCCTGGGCATGGCAGGGGGATTAAGGGGGCCTGGACCCACCCACTTCCGCTTTGGGGGCCAGCAACAGTTGCCAGGGCAACATTGGGCATGGCAGGGCGCTTAAGGGTGCCAGGACCCGCCCACTTCCGCTTTGGGGGCCAGCAACAGTTGCCAGGGTAACCCTGGGCATGGCAGGGGGCTTAAAGGCGCCTGGACCCGCCCACTTCCGCTTTGGGGGCCAGCAACAGTTGCCAGGGCAACCCTGGGCATGGCAGGGGGCTTAAGGGGGCCTGGTCCCGCCCACTTCCGCTTTGGGGGCCAGCAACAGTTGCCAGGGCTACCCTGGGCATGGCAGGGGGCTTAAGGGGGCCTGGACCCGCCCACTTCCGCTTTGGGGGCCAGCAACAGTTGCCAGGGCAACCCTGGGCATGGCAGGGGGCTTAAAGGCGCCTGGACCCGCCCACTTCCGCTTTGGGGGCCAGCAACAGTTGCCTGGGCAACCCTGGGCATGGCAGGGGGCTTAAGGGCGCCTGGACCCGCCCTCTTCCGCTTTGGGGACCAGCAACAGTTGCCTGGGCATCCCTGGGCATGGCAGGGGGATTAAGGGGGCCTGGACCCACCCACTTCCGCTTTGGGGGCCAGCAACAGTTGCCAGGGCAAACCTGGTAATGGCAGGGGGCTTAAGGGGGCCTGGACCCGCCCACTTCCGCTTTGGGGGCCAGCAACAGTTGCCAGGGTAACCCTGGGCATGGCAGGGGGCTTAAAGGCGCCTGGACCCGCCCACTTCCGCTTTGGGGGCCAGCAACAGTTGCCAGGGCAACCCTGGGCATGGCAGGGGGCTTAAGGGGGCCTGGTCCCGCCCACTTCCGCTTTGGGGGCCAGCAACAGTTGCCAGGGCTACCCTGGGCATGGCAGGGGGCTTAAGGGGGCCTGGACCCGCCCACTTCCGCTTTGGGGGCCAGCAACAGTTGCCAGGGCAACCCTGGGCATGGCAGGGGGCTTAAAGGCGCCTGGACCCGCCCACTTCCGCTTTGGGGGCCAGCAACAGTTGCCAGGGCAACCCTGGGCATGGCAGGGGGCTTAAAGGCGCCTGGACCCGCCCACTTCAGCTTTGGGGACCAGCAACAGTTGCCTGGGCAACATTGGGCATGGCAGGGCGCTTAAGGGTGCCAGGACCCGCCCACTTCCGCTTTGGGGGCCAGCAACAGTTGCCAGGGCAACATTGGGCATGGCAGGGGGCTTAAGGGCGCCAGGACCGCCCACTTCCGCTTTGGGGGCCAGCAACAGTTGCCAGGACAACCCTGGGCATGGTAGGGGGCTTAAGGGCGCCAGGACCCGCCCACTTTCGCTTTGGGGGCCAGCAACAGTTGCCAGGACAACCCTGGGCATGGCAGGGGGCTTAAGGGGGCCTGGACCCGCCCACTTCCGCTTTGGGGGCCAGCAACAGTTGCCAGGGCAACCCTGGGCATGGCAGGCGGCTTAAGGGGGCCTGGACCCGCCCACTTCCGCTTTGGGTGCCAGCAACAGTTGCCAGGGCAACCCTGGGCATGGCAGGGGGCTTAAAGGCGCCTGGACCCGCCCACTTCCGCTTTGGGGGCCAGCAACAGTTGCCAGGGCAAACCTGGTAATGGCAGGGGGCTTAAGGGGGCCTGGACCCGCCCACTTCCGCTTTGGGGGCCAGCAACAGTTGCCAGGGTAACCCTGGGCATGGCAGGGGGCTTAAAGGCGCCTGGACCCGCCCACTTCCGCTTTGGGGGCCAGCAACAGTTGCCAGGGCAACCCTGGGCATGGCAGGGGGCTTAAGGGGGCCTGGTCCCGCCCACTTCCGCTTTGGGGGCCAGCAAAAGTTGCCAGGGCTAACCTGGGCATGGCAGGGGGCTTAAGGGGGCCTGGACCCGCCCACTTCCGCTTTGGGGGCCAGCAACAGTTGCCAGGGCAACCCTGGGCATGGCAGGGGGCTTAAAGGCGCCTGGACCCGCCCACTTCCGCTTTGGGGGCCAGCAACAGTTGCCAGGGCAACCCTGGGCATGGCAGGGGGCTTAAGGGGGCCTGGACCCGCCCACTTCCGCTTTGGGGGCCAGCAACTGTTGCCAGGGCAACCCTGGGCATGGCAGGGGGCTTAAGGGGGCCTGGTCCCGCCCACTTCCGTTTTGGGGGCCAGCAACAGTTGCCAGGGCTACCCTGGGCATGGCAGGGGGCTTAAGGGCGCCTGGACCCGCCCACTTCCGCTTTGGGGGCCAGCAACAGTTGCCAGGGCAACATTGGGCATGGCAGTGGCTTAAGGGCGCCAGGACCCGCCCACTTCCGCTTTGGGGGCCAGCAACAGTTGCCAGGACAACCCTGGGCATGGCAGGGGGCTTAAGGGCGCCTGGAAACGCCCACTTCCGCTTTGGGGGCCAGCAACAGTTGCCAGGACAACCCTGGGCATGGCAGGGGGCTTAAGGGCGCCTGGACCCGCCCACTTCAGCTTTGGGGACCAGCAACAGTTGCCTGGGCAACCCTGGGCATGGCAGGGGGCTTAAGGGCGCCAGGACCCGCCCACTTCCGCTTTGGGGACCAGCAACAGTTGCCTGGGCAACCCTGGGCATGGCAGGGGGCTTAAGGGCGCCAGGACCCGCCCACTTCCGCTTTGGGGGCCAGCAACAGTTGCCAGGGCAACATTGGGCATGGCAGGGGGCTTAGGGCGCCAGGACCCGCCCACTTCCGCTTTGGGGGCCAGCAACAGTTGCCAGGACAACCCTGGGCAGGGTAGGGGGCTTAAGGGCGCCAGGACCCGCCCACTTCCGCTTTGGGGGCCAGCAACAGTTGCCAGGACAACCCTGGGCATGGTAGGGGGCTTAAGGGCGCCAGGACCCGCCCACTTCCGCTTTGGGGGCCAGCAACAGTTGCCAGGACAACCCTGAGCAGGGTAGGGGGCTTAAGGGCGCCAGGACCCGCCCACTTCCGCTTTGGGGGCCAGCAACAGTTGCCAGGACAACCCTGGGCATGGTAGGGGGCTTAAGGGCGCCAGGACCCGCCCACTTCCGCTTTGGGGGCCAGCAACAGTTGCCAGGGCTACCCTGGGCATGGCAGGGGGCTTAAGGGGGCCTGGACCCGCCCACTTCCGCTTTGGGGGCCAGCAACAGTTGCCAGGGCAACCCTGGGCATGGCAGGGGGCTTAAGGGGGCCTGGACCCGCCCACTTCTGCTTTGGGGGCCAGCAACAGTTGCCAGGGCAACCCTGGGCATGGCAGGGGGCTTAAGGGGGCCTGGACCCGCCCACTTCCGCTTTGGGGGCCAGCAACAGTTGCCAGGGCAACCCTGGGCATGGCAGGGGGCTTAAGGGGGCCTGGACCCGCCCACTTCCGCTTTGGGGGCCAGCAACAGTTGCCAGGGCAACCCTGGGCATGTTCCGCTTTGGGGGCCAGCAACAGTTGCCAGGGCAACACTGGGCATGGCAGGGATCTTAAAGGCGCCTGGACCCGCCCACTTCCGCTTTGGGGGCCAGCAACAGTTGCCAGGGCAACCCTGGGCATGGCAGGGGGCTTAAGGGGGCCTGGACCCGCCCACTTCCGCTTTGGGGGCCAGCAACAGTTGCCAGGGCAACCCTGGGCATGGCAGGGATCTAAAAGGCGCCTGGACCCGCCCACTTCCGCTTTGGGGGCCAGCAACAGTTGTCAGGGCAACCCTGGGCATGGCAGGGGGCTTAAGGGGGCCTGGACCCGCCCACTTCCGCTTTGGGGGCCAGCAACAGTTGCCAGGGCAACCTTGGGCATGTCAGGGGGCTTAAAGGCGCCTGGACCCGCCCACTTCCGCTTTGGGGGCCAGCAACAGTTGCCAGGGCAACCCTGGGCATGGCAGGGGGCTTAAGGGGGCCTGGACCCGCCCACTTCCGCTTTGGGGGCCAGCAACAGTTGCCAGGGCAACCCTGGGCATGTCAGGGGGCTTAAAGGCGCCTGGACACGCCCACTTCCGCTTTGGGGGCCAGCAACAGTTGCCAGGGCAACCCTGGGCATGGCAGGGGGCTTAAGGGGGCCTGGACCCGCCCACTTCCGCTTTGGGGGCCAGCAACAGTTGCCAGGGCAACCCTGGGCATGGCAGGGGGCTTAAGGGGGCCTGGACCCACCCACTTCCGCTTTGGGGGCCAGCAACAGTTGCCAGGGCAACCCTGGGCATGGCAGGGGGCTTAAAGGCGCCTGGACCCGCCCACTTCCACTTTGGGGGCCAGCAACAGTTGTTAGGGCAACCCTGGGCATGGCAGGGGGCTTAAGGGGGCCTGGTCCCGCCCATTTCCGATTTGGGGGCCAGCAACAGTTGCCAGGGCTACCCTGGGCATGGTAGGGGGCTTAAGGGCGCCAGGACCCGCCCACTTACGCTTTGGGGGCCAGCAACAGTTGCCAGGGCTACCCTGGGCATGGCAGGGGGATTAAGGTGGCCTGAACCCGCCCACTTCCGCTTTGGGGGCCAGCAACAGTTGCCAGGACAACCCTGGGCATGGCAGGGGGCTTAAGGGCGCCTGGACCCGCCCACTTCAGCTTTGGGGACCAGCAACAGTTGCCTGGGCAACCCTGGGCATGGTAGGGGGCTTAAGGGCGCCAGGACCCGCCCACTTCCGCTTTGGGGGCCAGCAACAGTTGCCAGGACAACCCTGGGCAGGGTTGGGGGCTTAATGGCGCCAGGACCCGCCCACTTCCGCTTTGGGGGCCAGCAACAGTTGCCAGGACAACCCTGGGCATGGCAGGGGGCTTAAGGGCGCCAGGACCCGCCCACTTCCGCTTTGGGGGCCAGTAACAGTTGCCAGGGCTACCCTGGGCATGGCAGGGGGCTTAAGGGGGCCTGGACCCGCCCACTTCCGCTTTGGGGGCCAGCAACAGTTGCCAGGGCAACCCTGGGCATGGCAGGGGGCTTAAGGGGGCCTGGACCCGCCCACTTCCGCTTTGGGTGCCAGCAACAGTTGCCAGGGCAACCCTGGGCATGGCAGGGGGCTTAAAGGCGCCTGGACCCGCCCACTTCCGCTTTGGGGGCCAGCAACAGTTGCCAGGGCAAACCTGGTAATGGCAGGGGGCTTAAGGGGGCCTGGACCCGCCCACTTCCGCTTTGGGGGCCAGCAACAGTTGCCAGGGTAACCCTGGGCATGGCAGGGGGCTTAAAGGCGCCTGGACCCGCCCACTTCCGCTTTGGGGGCCAGCAACAGTTGCCAGGGCAACCCTGGGCATGGCAGGGGGCTTAAGGGGGCCTGGTCCCGCCCACTTCCGCTTTGGGGGCCAGCAAAAGTTGCCAGGGCTAACCTGGGCATGGCAGGGGGCTTAAGGGGGCCTGGACCCGCCCACTTCCGCTTTGGGGGCCAGCAACAGTTGCCAGGGCAACCCTGGGCATGGCAGGGGGCTTAAAGGCGCCTGGACCCGCCCACTTCCGCTTTGGGGGCCAGCAACAGTTGCCAGGGCAACCCTGGGCATGGCAGGGGGCTTAAGGGGGCCTGGACCCGCCCACTTCCGCTTTGGGGGCCAGCAACTGTTGCCAGGGCAACCCTGGGCATGGCAGGGGGCTTAAGGGGGCCTGGTCCCGCCCACTTCCGTTTTGGGGGCCAGCAACAGTTGCCAGGGCTACCCTGGGCATGGCAGGGGGCTTAAGGGCGCCTGGACCCGCCCACTTCCGCTTTGGGGGCCAGCAACAGTTGCCAGGGCAACATTGGGCATGGCAGTGGCTTAAGGGCGCCAGGACCCGCCCACTTCCGCTTTGGGGGCCAGCAACAGTTGCCAGGACAACCCTGGGCATGGCAGGGGGCTTAAGGGCGCCTGGAAACGCCCACTTCCGCTTTGGGGGCCAGCAACAGTTGCCAGGACAACCCTGGGCATGGCAGGGGGCTTAAGGGCGCCTGGACCCGCCCACTTCAGCTTTGGGGACCAGCAACAGTTGCCTGGGCAACCCTGGGCATGGCAGGGGGCTTAAGGGCGCCAGGACCCGCCCACTTCCGCTTTGGGGACCAGCAACAGTTGCCTGGGCAACCCTGGGCATGGCAGGGGGCTTAAGGGCGCCAGGACCCGCCCACTTCCGCTTTGGGGGCCAGCAACAGTTGCCAGGGCAACATTGGGCATGGCAGGGGGCTTAGGGCGCCAGGACCCGCCCACTTCCGCTTTGGGGGCCAGCAACAGTTGCCAGGACAACCCTGGGCAGGGTAGGGGGCTTAAGGGCGCCAGGACCCGCCCACTTCCGCTTTGGGGGCCAGCAACAGTTGCCAGGACAACCCTGGGCATGGTAGGGGGCTTAAGGGCGCCAGGACCCGCCCACTTCCGCTTTGGGGGCCAGCAACAGTTGCCAGGACAACCCTGAGCAGGGTAGGGGGCTTAAGGGCGCCAGGACCCGCCCACTTCCGCTTTGGGGGCCAGCAACAGTTGCCAGGACAACCCTGGGCATGGTAGGGGGCTTAAGGGCGCCAGGACCCGCCCACTTCCGCTTTGGGGGCCAGCAACAGTTGCCAGGGCTACCCTGGGCATGGCAGGGGGCTTAAGGGGGCCTGGACCCGCCCACTTCCGCTTTGGGGGCCAGCAACAGTTGCCAGGGCAACCCTGGGCATGGCAGGGGGCTTAAGGGGGCCTGGACCCGCCCACTTCTGCTTTGGGGGCCAGCAACAGTTGCCAGGGCAACCCTGGGCATGGCAGGGGGCTTAAGGGGGCCTGGACCCGCCCACTTCCGCTTTGGGGGCCAGCAACAGTTGCCAGGGCAACCCTGGGCATGGCAGGGGGCTTAAGGGGGTCTGGACCCGCCCACTTCCGCTTTGGGGGCCAGCAACAGTTGCCAGGGCAACCCTGGGCATGTTCCGCTTTGGGGGCCAGCAACAGTTGCCAGGGCAACACTGGGCATGGCAGGGATCTTAAAGGCGCCTGGACCCGCCCACTTCCGCTTTGGGGGCCAGCAACAGTTGCCAGGGCAACCCTGGGCATGGCAGGGGGCTTAAGGGGGCCTGGACCCGCCCACTTCCGCTTTGGGGGCCAGCAACAGTTGCCAGGGCAACCCTGGGCATGGCAGGGATCTAAAAGGCGCCTGGACCCGCCCACTTCCGCTTTGGGGGCCAGCAACAGTTGTCAGGGCAACCCTGGGCATGGCAGGGGGCTTAAGGGGGCCTGGACCCGCCCACTTCCGCTTTGGGGGCCAGCAACAGTTGCCAGGGCAACCTTGGGCATGTCAGGGGGCTTAAAGGCGCCTGGACCCGCCCACTTCCGCTTTGGGGGCCAGCAACAGTTGCCAGGGCAACCCTGGGCATGGCAGGGGGCTTAAGGGGGCCTGGACCCGCCCACTTCCGCTTTGGGGGCCAGCAACAGTTGCCAGGGCAACCCTGGGCATGTCAGGGGGCTTAAAGGCGCCTGGACACGCCCACTTCCGCTTTGGGGGCCAGCAACAGTTGCCAGGGCAACCCTGGGCATGGCAGGGGGCTTAAGGGGGCCTGGACCCGCCCACTTCCGCTTTGGGGGCCAGCAACAGTTGCCAGGGCAACCCTGGGCATGGCAGGGGGCTTAAGGGGGCCTGGACCCACCCACTTCCGCTTTGGGGGCCAGCAACAGTTGCCAGGGCAACCCTGGGCATGGCAGGGGGCTTAAAGGCGCCTGGACCCGCCCACTTCCACTTTGGGGGCCAGCAACAGTTGTTAGGGCAACCCTGGGCATGGCAGGGGGCTTAAGGGGGCCTGGTCCCGCCCATTTCCGATTTGGGGGCCAGCAACAGTTGCCAGGGCTACCCTGGGCATGGTAGGGGGCTTAAGGGCGCCAGGACCCGCCCACTTACGCTTTGGGGGCCAGCAACAGTTGCCAGGGCTACCCTGGGCATGGCAGGGGGATTAAGGTGGCCTGAACCCGCCCACTTCCGCTTTGGGGGCCAGCAACAGTTGCCAGGACAACCCTGGGCATGGCAGGGGGCTTAAGGGCGCCTGGACCCGCCCACTTCAGCTTTGGGGACCAGCAACAGTTGCCTGGGCAACCCTGGGCATGGTAGGGGGCTTAAGGGCGCCAGGACCCGCCCACTTCCGCTTTGGGGGCCAGCAACAGTTGCCAGGACAACCCTGGGCAGGGTTGGGGGCTTAATGGCGCCAGGACCCGCCCACTTCCGCTTTGGGGGCCAGCAACAGTTGCCAGGACAACCCTGGGCATGGCAGGGGGCTTAAGGGCGCCAGGACCCGCCCACTTCCGCTTTGGGGGCCAGTAACAGTTGCCAGGGCTACCCTGGGCATGGCAGGGGGCTTAAGGGGGCCTGGACCCGCCCACTTCCGCTTTGGGGGCCAGCAACAGTTGCCAGGGCAACCCTGGGCATGGCAGGGGGCTTAAGGGGGCCTGGACCCGCCCACTTCTGCTTTGGAGGCCAGCAACAGTTGCCAGGGCAACCCTGGGCATGGCAGGGGGCTTAAGGGGGCCTGGACCCGCCCACTTACGCTTTGGGGGCCAGCAACAGTTGCCAGGGCTACCCTGGGCATGGCAGGGGGCTTAAGGGGGCCTGAACCCGCCCACTTCCGCTTTGGGGGCCAGCAACAGTTGCCAGGACAACCCTGGGCATGGCAGGGGGCTTAAGGGCGCCTGGACCCGCCCACTTCAGCTTTGGGGACCAGCAACAGTTGCCTGGGCAACCCTGGGCATGGCAGGGGGCTTAAGGGCGCCAGGACCCGCCCACTTCCGCTTTGGGGGCCAGCAACAGTTGCCAGGGCAACATTGGGCATGGCAGGGGGCTTAGGGAGCCAGGACCCGCCCACTTCCGCTTTGGGGGCCAGCAACAGTTGCCAGGACAACCCTGGGCAGGGTAGAGGGCTTAAGGGCGCCAGGACCCGCCCACTTCCGCTTTGGGGGCCAGCAACAGTTGCCAGGACAACCCTGGGCATGGTAGGGGGCTTAAGGGCGCCAGGACCCGCCCACTTCCGCTTTGGGGGCCAGCAACAGTTGCCAGGACAACCCTGGGCAGGGTTGGGGGCTTAAGGGCGCCAGGACCCGCCCACTTCCGCTTTGGGGGCCAGCGACAGTTGCCAGGACAACCCTGGGCATGGTAGGGGGCTTAAGGGCGCCAGGACCCGCCCACTTCCGCTTTGGGGGCCAGCAACAGTTGCCAGGGCTACCCTGGGCATGGCAGGGGGCTTAAGGGGGCCTGGACCCGCCCACTTCCGCTTTGGGGGCCAGCAACAGTTGCCAGGGCAACCCTGGGCATGGCAGGGGGCTTAAGGGGGCCTGGACCCGCCCACTTCTGCTTTGGAGGCCAGCAACAGTTGCCAGGGCAACCCTGGGCATGGCAGGGGGCTTAAAGGCGCCTGGACCCGCCCACTTACGCTTTGGGGGCCAGCAACAGTTGCCAGGGCAACCCTGGGCATGGCAGGGGGCTTAAAGGCGCCTGGACCCGCCCACTTACGCTTTGGGGGCCAGCAACAGTTGCCAGGGCTACCCTGGGCATGGCAGGGGGCTTAAGGGGGCCTGAACCAGCCCACTTCCGCTTTGGGGGCCAGCAACAGTTGCCAGGACAACCCTGGGCATGGCAGGGGGCTTAAGGGCGCCTGGACCCGCCCACTTCAGCTTTGGGGACCAGCAACAGTTGCCTGGGCAACCCTGGGCATGGCAGGGGGCTTAAGGGCGCCAGGACCCGCCCACTTCCGCTTTGGGGGCCAGCAACAGTTGCCAGGGCAACATTGGGCATGGCAGGGGGCTTAGGGAGCCAGGACCCGCCCACTTCCGCTTTGGGGGCCAGCAACAGTTGCCAGGACAACCCTGGGCAGGGTAGGGGGCTTAAGGGGGCCTGGAAACGCCCACTTCCGCTTTGGGGGCCAGCAACAGTTGCCAGGACAACCCTGGGCATGGCAGGGGGCTTAAGGGCGCCTGAACCCGCCCACTTCCGCTTTGGGGACCAGCAACAGTTGCCTGGGCAACCCTGGGCATGGCAGGGGGCTTAAGGGCGCCTGGACCCGCCCACTTCCGCTTTGGGGACCAGCAACAGTTGCCTGGGCATCCCTGGGCATGGCAGGGGGATTAAGAGGGCCTGGACCCACCCACTTCCGCTTTGGGGGCCAGCAACAGTTGCCAGGACAACCCTGGGCATGGCAGGGGGCTTAAGGGCGCCTGAACCCGCCCACTTCCGCTTTGGGGACCAGCAACAGTTGCCTGGGCAACCCTGGGCATGGCAGGGGGCTTAAGGGCGCCTGGACCCGCCCACTTCCGCTTTGGGGACCAGCAACAGTTGCCTGGGCATCCCTGGGCATGGCAGGGGGATTAAGAGGGCCTGGACCCACCCACTTCCGCTTTGGGGGCCAGCAACAGTTGCCAGGACAACCCTGGGCATGGCAGGGGGCTTAAGGGCGCCTGAACCCGCCCACTTCCGCTTTGGGGACCAGCAACAGTTGCCTGGGCAACCCTGGGCATGGCAGGGGGCTTAAGGGCGCCTGGACCCGCCCACTTCCGCTTTGGGGACCAGCAACAGTTGCCTGGGCATCCCTGGGCATGGCAGGGGGATTAAGAGGGCCTGGACCCACCCACTTCCGCTTTGGGGGCCAGCAACAGTTGCCAGGACAACCCTGGGCATGGCAGGGGGCTTAAGGGCGCCTGAACCCGCCCACTTCCGCTTTGGGGACCAGCAACAGTTGCCTGGGCAACCCTGGGCATGGCAGGGGGCTTAAGGGCGCCTGGACCCGCCCACTTCCGCTTTGGGGACCAGCAACAGTTGCCTGGGCATCCCTGGGCATGGCAGGGGGATTAAGAGGGCCTGGACCCACCCACTTCCGCTTTGGGGGCCAGCAACAGTTGCCAGGGCAACATTGGGCATGGCAGGGCGCTTAAGGGCGCCAGGACCCTCCCACTTCATCTTTGGGGGCCAGCAACAGTTGCCAGGGCAACATTGGGCATGGCAGGGGGCTTAAGGGCGCCAGGACCCGCCCACTTCCGCTTTGGGGGCCAGCAACAGTTGCCAGGACAACCCTGGGCATGGTAGGGGGCTTAAGGGCGCCAGGACCCGCCCACTTTCGCTTTGGGGGCCAGCAACAGTTGCCAGGACAACCCTGGGCATGGCAGGGGGCTTAAGGGGGCCTGGACCCGCCCACTTCCGCTTTGGGGGCCAGCAACAGTTGCCAGGGCAACCCTGGGCATGGCAGGGGGCTTAAGGGGGCCTGGACCCGCCCGCTTCCGCTTTGGGGGCCAGCAACAGTTGCCAGGGCAACCCTGGGCATGGCAGGGGGCTTAAAGGCGCCTGGACCCGCCCACTTCCGCTTTGGGGGCCAGCAACAGTTGCCAGGGCAACCCTGGGCATGGCAGGGGGCTTAAGGGGGCCTGGACCCGCCCACTTCCGCTTTGGGGGCCAGCAACAGTTGCCAGGGCAACCCTGGGAATGGCAGGGGGCTTAAAGGCGCCTGGACCCGCCCACTTCCGCTTTGGGGGCCAGCAACTGTTGCCAGGGCAACCCTGGGCAGGGCAGGGGGCTGAAAAGCGCCTGGACCCGCCCACTTCCGCTTTGGGGGCCAGCAACAGTTGCCAGGGCAACCCTGGGCATGGCAGGGGGCTTAAGGGGGCCTGGTCCCGCCCACTTCCGTTTTGGGGGCCAGCAAAAGTTGCCAGGGCTACCCTGGGCATGGCAGGGGGCTTAAGGGCGCCTGGACCCGCCCACTTCCGCTTTGGGGACCAGCAACAGTTGCCTGGGCATCCCTGGGCATGGCAGGGGGATTAAGGGGGCCTGGACCCACCCACTTCCGCTTTGGGGGCCAGCAACAGTTGCCAGGGCAACATTGGGCAGGGCAGGGCGCTTAAGGGCGCCAGGACCCGCCCACTTCCGCTTTGGGCGCCAGCAACAGTTGCCTGGGCATCCCTGGGCATGGCAGGGGGCTTAAGGGGGCCTGGACCCGCCCACTTCCGCTTTGGGGGCCAGCAACAGTTGCCAGGGTAACCCTGGGCATGGCAGGGGGCTTAAAGGCGCCTGGACCCGCCCACTTCCGCTTTGGGGGCCAGCAACAGTTGCCAGGGCAACCCTGGGCATGGTAGGGGGCTTATGGGGGCCTGGTCCCGCCCACTTCCGCTTTGGGGGCCAGCAACAGTTGCCAGGGCTACCCTGGGCATGGCAGGGGGCTTTAGGGGGCCTGGACCCGCCCACTTCCGCTTTGGGGGCCAGCAACAGTTGCCAGGGCAACCCTGGGCATGGCAGGGGGCTTAAAGGCGCCTGGACCCGCCCACTTCCGCTTTGGGGGCCAGCAACAGTTGCCAGGGCAACCCTGGGCATGGCAGGGGGCTTAAGGGGGCCTGGACCCGCCCACTTCCGCTTTGGGGGCCAGCAACTGTTGCCAGGGCAACCCTGTTCAGGGCAGGGGGCTGAAAGGCGCCTGGACCCGCCCACTTCCGCTTTGGGGGCCAGAAACAGTTGCCAGGGCAACCCTGGGCATGGCAGGGGGCTTAAGGGGGCCTGGACCCGCCCACTTCCGCTTTGGGGGCCAGCAACAGTTGCCAGGGCAACCCTGGGCATGGCAGGGGGCTTAAGGGGGCCTGGACCCGCCCACTTCTGCTTTGGGGGCCAGCAACAGTTGCCAGGGCAACCCTGGGCATGGCAGGGGGCTTAAGGGGGCCTGGACCCGCCCACTTCTGCTTTGGAGGCCAGCAACAGTTGCCAGGGCAACCCTGGGCATGGCAGGGGGCTTAAAGGCGCCTGGACCCGCCCACTTACGCTTTGGGGGCCAGCAACAGTTGCCAGGGCAACCCTGGGCATGGCAGGGGGCTTAAAGGCGCCTGGACCCGCCCACTTACGCTTTGGGGGCCAGCAACAGTTGCCAGGGCTACCCTGGGCATGGCAGGGGGCTTAAGGGGGCCTGAACCAGCCCACTTCCGCTTTGGGGGCCAGCAACAGTTGCCAGGACAACCCTGGGCATGGCAGGGGGCTTAAGGGCGCCTGGACCCGCCCACTTCAGCTTTGGGGACCAGCAACAGTTGCCTGGGCAACCCTGGGCATGGCAGGGGGCTTAAGGGCGCCAGGACCCGCCCACTTCCGCTTTGGGGGCCAGCAACAGTTGCCAGGGCAACATTGGGCATGGCAGGGGGCTTAGGGAGCCAGGACCCGCCCACTTCCGCTTTGGGGGCCAGCAACAGTTGCCAGGACAACCCTGGGCAGGGTAGGGGGCTTAAGGGGGCCTGGAAACGCCCACTTCCGCTTTGGGGGCCAGCAACAGTTGCCAGGACAACCCTGGGCATGGCAGGGGGCTTAAGGGCGCCTGAACCCGCCCACTTCCGCTTTGGGGACCAGCAACAGTTGCCTGGGCAACCCTGGGCATGGCAGGGGGCTTAAGGGCGCCTGGACCCGCCCACTTCCGCTTTGGGGACCAGCAACAGTTGCCTGGGCATCCCTGGGCATGGCAGGGGGATTAAGAGGGCCTGGACCCACCCACTTCCGCTTTGGGGGCCAGCAACAGTTGCCAGGACAACCCTGGGCATGGCAGGGGGCTTAAGGGCGCCTGAACCCGCCCACTTCCGCTTTGGGGACCAGCAACAGTTGCCTGGGCAACCCTGGGCATGGCAGGGGGCTTAAGGGCGCCTGGACCCGCCCACTTCCGCTTTGGGGACCAGCAACAGTTGCCTGGGCATCCCTGGGCATGGCAGGGGGATTAAGAGGGCCTGGACCCACCCACTTCCGCTTTGGGGGCCAGCAACAGTTGCCAGGACAACCCTGGGCATGGCAGGGGGCTTAAGGGCGCCTGAACCCGCCCACTTCCGCTTTGGGGACCAGCAACAGTTGCCTGGGCAACCCTGGGCATGGCAGGGGGCTTAAGGGCGCCTGGACCCGCCCACTTCCGCTTTGGGGACCAGCAACAGTTGCCTGGGCATCCCTGGGCATGGCAGGGGGATTAAGAGGGCCTGGACCCACCCACTTCCGCTTTGGGGGCCAGCAACAGTTGCCAGGACAACCCTGGGCATGGCAGGGGGCTTAAGGGCGCCTGAACCCGCCCACTTCCGCTTTGGGGACCAGCAACAGTTGCCTGGGCAACCCTGGGCATGGCAGGGGGCTTAAGGGCGCCTGGACCCGCCCACTTCCGCTTTGGGGACCAGCAACAGTTGCCTGGGCATCCCTGGGCATGGCAGGGGGATTAAGAGGGCCTGGACCCACCCACTTCCGCTTTGGGGGCCAGCAACAGTTGCCAGGGCAACATTGGGCATGGCAGGGCGCTTAAGGGCGCCAGGACCCTCCCACTTCCGCTTTGGGGGCCAGCAACAGTTGCCAGGGCAACATTGGGCATGGCAGGGGGCTTAAGGGCGCCAGGACCCGCCCACTTCCGCTTTGGGGGCCAGCAACAGTTGCCAGGACAACCCTGGGCATGGTAGGGGGCTTAAGGGCGCCAGGACCCGCCCACTTTCGCTTTGGGGGCCAGCAACAGTTGCCAGGACAACCCTGGGCATGGCAGGGGGCTTAAGGGGGCCTGGACCCGCCCACTTCCGCTTTGGGGGCCAGCAACAGTTGCCAGGGCAACCCTGGGCATGGCAGGGGGCTTAAGGGGGCCTGGACCCGCCCGCTTCCGCTTTGGGGGCCAGCAACAGTTGCCAGGGCAACCCTGGGCATGGCAGGGGGCTTAAAGGCGCCTGGACCCGCCCACTTCCGCTTTGGGGGCCAGCAACAGTTGCCAGGGCAACCCTGGGCATGGCAGGGGGCTTAAGGGGGCCTGGACCCGCCCACTTCCGCTTTGGGGGCCAGCAACAGTTGCCAGGGCAACCCTGGGAATGGCAGGGGGCTTAAAGGCGCCTGGACCCGCCCACTTCCGCTTTGGGGGCCAGCAACTGTTGCCAGGGCAACCCTGGGCAGGGCAGGGGGCTGAAAAGCGCCTGGACCCGCCCACTTCCGCTTTGGGGGCCAGCAACAGTTGCCAGGGCAACCCTGGGCATGGCAGGGGGCTTAAGGGGGCCTGGTCCCGCCCACTTCCGTTTTGGGGGCCAGCAAAAGTTGCCAGGGCTACCCTGGGCATGGCAGGGGGCTTAAGGGCGCCTGGACCCGCCCACTTCCGCTTTGGGGACCAGCAACAGTTGCCTGGGCATCCCTGGGCATGGCAGGGGGATTAAGGGGGCCTGGACCCACCCACTTCCGCTTTGGGGGCCAGCAACAGTTGCCAGGGCAACATTGGGCAGGGCAGGGCGCTTAAGGGCGCCAGGACCCGCCCACTTCCGCTTTGGGCGCCAGCAACAGTTGCCTGGGCATCCCTGGGCATGGCAGGGGGCTTAAGGGGGCCTGGACCCGCCCACTTCCGCTTTGGGGGCCAGCAACAGTTGCCAGGGTAACCCTGGGCATGGCAGGGGGCTTAAAGGCGCCTGGACCCGCCCACTTCCGCTTTGGGGGCCAGCAACAGTTGCCAGGGCAACCCTGGGCATGGTAGGGGGCTTATGGGGGCCTGGTCCCGCCCACTTCCGCTTTGGGGGCCAGCAACAGTTGCCAGGGCTACCCTGGGCATGGCAGGGGGCTTTAGGGGGCCTGGACCCGCCCACTTCCGCTTTGGGGGCCAGCAACAGTTGCCAGGGCAACCCTGGGCATGGCAGGGGGCTTAAAGGCGCCTGGACCCGCCCACTTCCGCTTTGGGGGCCAGCAACAGTTGCCAGGGCAACCCTGGGCATGGCAGGGGGCTTAAGGGGGCCTGGACCCGCCCACTTCCGCTTTGGGGGCCAGCAACTGTTGCCAGGGCAACCCTGTTCAGGGCAGGGGGCTGAAAGGCGCCTGGACCCGCCCACTTCCGCTTTGGGGGCCAGAAACAGTTGCCAGGGCAACCCTGGGCATGGCAGGGGGCTTAAGGGGGCCTGGACCCGCCCACTTCCGCTTTGGGGGCCAGCAACAGTTGCCAGGGCAACCCTGGGCATGGCAGGGGGCTTAAGGGGGCCTGGACCCGCCCACTTCTGCTTTGGGGGCCAGCAACAGTTGCCAGGGCAACCCTGGGCATGGCAGGGGGCTTAAGGGGGCCTGGACCCGCCCACTTCCGCTTTGGGGGCCAGCAACAGTTGCCAGGGCAACCCTGGGCATGGCAGGGGGCTTAAGGGGGCCTGGACCCGCCCACTTCCGCTTTGGGGGCCAGCAACAGTTGCCAGGGCAACCCTGGGCATGTTCCGCTCTGGGGGCCAGCAACAGTTGCCAGGGCAACACTGGGCATGGCAGGGATCTTAAAGGCGCCTGGACCCGCCCACTTCCGCTTTGGGGGCCAGCAACAGTTGCCAGGGCAACCCTGGGCATGGCAGGGGGCTTAAGGGGGCCTGGACCCGCCCACTTCCGCTTTGGGGGCCAGCAACAGTTGCCAGGGCAACCCTGGGCATGGCAGGGGGCTTAAGGGGGCCTGGACCCGCCCACTTCCGCTTTGGGGGCCAGCAACAGTTGCCAGGGCAACCCTGGGCATGGCAGGGGGCTTAAGGGGGCCTGGACCCGCCCACTTCCGCTTTGGGGGCCAGCAACAGTTGCCAGGGCAACCCTGGGCATGGCAGGGGGCTTAAGGGGGCCTGGACACGCCCACTTCCGCTTTGGGGGCCAGCAACAGTTGCCAGGGCAACCCTGGGCATGGCAGGGGGCTTAAGGGGGCCTGGACCCGCCCACTTCCGCTTTGGGGGCCAGCAACAGTTGCCAGGGCAACCCTGGGCATGGCAGGGGGCTTAAGGGGGCCTGGACCCACCCACTTCCGCTTTGGGGGCCAGCAACAGTTGCCAGGGCAACCCTGGGCATGGCAGGGGGCTTAAAGGCGCCTGGACCCGCCCACTTCCACTTTGGGGGCCAGCAACAGTTGTTAGGGCAACCCTGGGCATGGCAGGGGGCTTAAGGGGGCCTGGTCCCGCCCATTTCCGCTTTGGGGGCCAGCAACAGTTGCCAGGGCTACCCTGGGCATGGTAGGGGGCTTAAGGGCGCCAGGACCCGCCCACTTACGCTTTGGGGGCCAGCAACAGTTGCCAGGGCTACCCTGGGCATGGCAGGGGGATTAAGGTGGCCTGAACCCGCCCACTTCCGCTTTGGGGGCCAGCAACAGTTGCCAGGACAACCCTGGGCATGGCAGGGGGCTTAAGGGCGCCTGGACCCGCCCACTTCAGCTTTGGGGACCAGCAACAGTTGCCTGGGCAACCCTGGGCATGGCAGGGGGCTTAAGGGCGCCAGGACCCGCCCACTTCCGCTTTGGGGGCCAGCAACAGTTGCCAGGGCAACATTGGGCATGGCAGGGGGCTTAGGGAGCCAGGACCCGCCCACTTCCGCTTTGGGGGCCAGCAACAGTTGCCAGGACAACCCTGGGCAGGGTAGGGGGCTTAAGGGCGCCAGGACCCGCCCACTTCCGCTTTGGGGGCCAGCAACAGTTGCCAGGACAACCCTGGGCATGGTAGGGGGCTTAAGGGCGCCAGGACCCGCCCACTTCCGCTTTGGGGGCCAGCAACAGTTGCCAGGACAACCCTGGGCAGGGTTGGGGGCTTAAGGGCGCCAGGACCCGCCCACTTCCGCTTTGGGGGCCAGCAACAGTTGCCAGGACAACCCTGGGCATGGTAGGGGGCTTAAGGGCGCCAGGACCCGCCCACTTCCGCTTTGGGGGCCAGCAACAGTTGCCAGGGCTACCCTGGGCATGGCAGGGGGCTTAAGGGGGCCTGGACCCGCCCACTTCCGCTTTGGGGGCCAGCAACAGTTGCCAGGGCAACCCTGGGCATGGCAGGGGGCTTAAGGGGGCCTGGACCCGCCCACTTCTGCTTTGGAGGCCAGCAACAGTTGCCAGGGCAACCCTGGGCATGGCAGGGGGCTTAAGGGGGCCTGGACCCGCCCACTTACGCTTTGGGGGTCAGCAACAGTTGCCAGGGCTACCCTGGGCATGGCAGGGGGCTTAAGGGCGCCAGGACCCGCCCACTTCCGCTTTGGGGGCCAGCAACAGTTGCCAGGGCTACCCTGGGCATGGCAGGGGGCTTAAGGGGGCCTGGACCCGCCCACTTCCGCTTTGGGGGCCAGCAACAGTTGCCAGGGCAACCCTGGGCATGGCAGGGGGCTTAAGGGGGCCTGGACCCGCCCACTTCTGCTTTGGAGGCCAGCAACAGTTGCCAGGGCAACCCTGGGCATGGCAGGGGGCTTAAGGGGGCCTAAACCCGCCCACTTCCGCTTTGGGGGCCAGCAACAGTTGCCAGGACAACCCTGGGCATGGCAGGGGGCTTAAGGGCGCCTGGACCCGCCCACTTCAGCTTTGGGGACCAGCAACAGTTGCCTGGGCAACCCTGGGCATGGCAGGGGGCTTAAGGGCGCCAGGACCCGCCCACTTCCGCTTTGGGGGCCAGCAACAGTTGCCAGGGCAACATTGGGCATGGCAGGGGGCTTAGGGAGCCAGGACCCGCCCACTTCCGCTTTGGGGGCCAGCAACAGTTGCCAGGACAACCCTGGGCAGGGTAGGGGGCTTAAGGGCGCCAGGACCCGCCCACTTCCGCTTTGGGGGCCAGCAACAGTTGCCAGGACAACCCTGGGCATGGTAGGGGGCTTAAGGGCGCCAGGACCCGCCCACTTCCGCTTTGGGGGCCAGCAACAGTTGCCAGGACAACCCTGGGCAGGGTTGGGGGCTTAAGGGCGCCAGGACCCGCCCACTTCCGCTTTGGGGGCCAGCAACAGTTGCCAGGACAACCCTGTGCATGGTAGGGGGCTTAAGGGCGCCAGGACCCGCCCACTTCCGCTTTGGGGGCCAGCAACAGTTGCCAGGGCTACCCTGGGCATGGCAGGGGGCTTAAGGGGGCCTGGACCCGCCCACTTCCGCTTTGGGGGCCAGCAACAGTTGCCAGGGCAACCCTGGGCATGGCAGGGGGCTTAAGGGGGCCTGGACCCGCCCACTTCTGCTTTGGAGGCCAGCAACAGTTGCCAGGGCAACCCTGGGCATGGCAGGGGGCTTAAAGGCGCCTGGACCCGCCCACTTACGCTTTGGGGGCCAGCAACAGTTGCCAGGGCAACCCTGGGCATGGCAGGGGGCTTAAAGGCGCCTGGACCCGCCCACTTACGCTTTGGGGGCCAGCAACAGTTGCCAGGGCTACCCTGGGCATGGCAGGGGGCTTAAGGGGGCCTGAACCAGCCCACTTTCGCTTTGGGGGCCAGCAACAGTTGCCAGGACAACCCTGGGCATGGCAGGGGGCTTAAGGGCGCCTGGACCCGCCCACTTCAGCTTTGGGGACCAGCAACAGTTGCCTGGGCAACCCTGGGCATGGCAGGGGGCTTAAGGGCGCCAGGACCCGCCCACTTCCGCTTTGGGGGCCAGCAACAGTTGCCAGGGCAACATTGGGCATGGCAGGGGGCTTAGGGAGCCAGGACCCGCCCACTTCCGCTTTGGGGGCCAGCAACAGTTGCCAGGACAACCCTGGGCAGGGTAGGGGGCTTTAGGGGGCCTGGACCCACCCACTTCCGCTTTGGGGGCCAGCAACAGTTGCCAGGACAACCCTGGGCATGGCAGGGGGCTTAAGGGCGCCTGAACCCGCCCACTTCCGCTTTGGGGACCAGCAACAGTTGCCTGGGCAACCCTGGGCATGGCAGGGGGCTTAAGGGCGCCTGGACCCGCCCACTTCCGCTTTGGGGACCAGCAACAGTTGCCTGGGAATCCCTGGGCATGGCAGGGGGATTAAGAGGGCCTGGACCCACCCACTTCCGCTTTGGGGGCCAGCAACAGTTGCCAGGACAACCCTGGGCATGGCAGGGGGCTTAAGGGCGCCTGAACCCGCCCACTTCCGCTTTGGGGACCAGCAACAGTTGCCTGGGCAACCCTGGGCATGGCAGGGGGCTTAAGGGCGCCTGGACCCGCCCACTTCCGCTTTGGGGACCAGCAACAGTTGCCTGGGCATCCCTGGGCATGGCAGGGGGATTAAGAGGGCCTGGACCCACCCACTTCCGCTTTGGGGGCCAGCAACAGTTGCCAGGGCAACATTGGGCATGGCAGGGCGCTTAAGGGCGCCAGGACCCTCCCACTTCCGCTTTGGGGGCCAGCAACAGTTGCCAGGGCAACATTGGGCATGGCAGGGGGCTTAAGGGCGCCAGGACCCGCCCACTTCCGCTTTGGGGGCCAGCAACAGTTGCCAGGACAACCCTGGGCATGGTAGGGGGCTTAAGGGCGCCAGGACCCGCCCACTTTCGCTTTGGGGGCCAGCAACAGTTGCCAGGACAACCCTGGGCATGGCAGGGGGCTTAAGGGGGCCTGGACCCGCCCACTTCCGCTTTGGGGGCCAGCAACAGTTGCCAGGGCAACCCTGGGCATGGCAGGGGGCTTAAGGGGGCCTGGACCCGCCCACTTCCGCTTTGGGGGCCAGCAACAGTTGCCAGGGCAACCCTGGGCATGGCAGGGGGCTTAAAGGCGCCTGGACCCGCCCACTTCCGCTTTGGGGGCCAGCAACAGTTGCCAGGGCAACCCTGGGCATGGCAGGGGGCTGAAGGGGGCCTGGACCCGCCCACTTCCGCTTTGGGGGCCAGCAACAGTTGCCAGGGCAACCCTGGGAATGGCAGGGGGCTTAAAGGCGCCTGGACCCGCCCACTTCCGCTTTGGGGCCCAGCAACTGTTGCCAGGGCAACCCTGGGCAGGGCAGGGGGCTGAAAAGCGCCTGGACCCGCCCACTTCCGCTTTGGGGGCCAGCAACAGTTGCCAGGGCAACCCTGGGCATGGCAGGGGGCTTAAGGGGGCCTGGTCCCGCCCACTTCCGTTTTGGGGGCCAGCAAAAGTTGCCAGGGCTACCCTGGGCATGGCAGGGGGCTTAAGGGCGCCTGGACCCGCCCACTTCCGCTTTGGGGACCAGCAACAGTTGCCAGGGCAACCCTGGGCATGGTAGGGGGCTTATGGGGGCCTGGTCCCGCCCACTTCCGCTTTGGGGGCCAGCAACAGTTGCCAGGGCTACCCTGGGCATGGCAGGGGGCTTTAGGGGGCCTGGACCCGCCCACTTCCGCTTTGGGGGCCAGCAACAGTTGCCAGGGCAACCCTGGGCATGGCAGGGGGCTTAAAGGCGCCTGGACCCGCCCACTTCCGCTTTGGGGGCCAGCAACAGTTGCCAGGGCAACCCTGGGCATGGCAGGGGGCTTAAGGGGGCCTGGACCCGCCCACTTCCGCTTTGGGGGCCAGCAACTGTTGCCAGGGCAACCCTGTTCAGGGCAGGGGGCTGAAAGGCGCCTGGACCCGCCCACTTCCGCTTTGGGGGCCAGAAACAGTTGCCAGGGCAACCCTGGGCATGGCAGGGGGCTTAAGGGGGCCTGGTCCCGCCCACTTCCGTTTTGGGGGCCAGCAACAGTTGCCAGGGCAACCCTGGGCATGGCAGGGGGCTTAAGGGGGCTTAAGGGCGCCAGGACCCGCCCACTTCCGCTTTGGGGGCCAGCAACAGTTGCCAGGATAACCCTGGGCATGGTAGGGGGCTTAAGGGCGCCAGGACCCGCCCACTTCCGCTTTGGGGGCCAGCAACAGTTGCCAGGGCTACCCTGGGCATGGCAGGGGGCTTAAGGGGGCCTGAACCCGCCCACTTCCGCTTTTGGGGCCAGCAACAGTTGCCAGGGCAACCCTGGGCATGGCAGGAATCTTAAAGGCGCCTGGACCCGCCCACTTCCGCTTTGGGGGCCAGCAACAGTTGCCAGGGCAACCCTGGGCATGGCAGGGGGCTTAAGGGGGCCTGGACCCGCCCACTTCCGCTTTGGGGGCCAGCAACAGTTGTCAGGGCAACCCTGGGCATGGCAGGGGGCTTAAGGGGGCCTGGACCCGCCCACTTCCGCTTTGGGGGCCAGCAACAGTTGCCAGGGCAACCCTGGGCATGTCAGGGGGCTTAAAGGCGCCTGGACCCGCCCACTTCCGCTTTGGGGGCCAGCAACAGTTGCCAGGGCAACCCTGGGCATGGCAGGAATCTTAAAGGCGCCTGGACCCGCCCACTTCCGCTTTGGGGGCCAGCAACAGTTGCCAGGGCAACCCTGGGCATGGCAGGGGGCTTAAGGGGGCCTGGACCCGCCCACTTCCGCTTTGGGGGCCAGCAACAGTTGCCAGGGCAAACCTGGTAATGGCAGGGGGCTTAAGGGGGCCTGAACCCGCCCACTTCCGCTTTGGGGGCCAGCAACAGTTGCCAGGGTAACCCTGGGCATGGCAGGGGGCTTAAAGGCGCCTGGACCCGCCCACTTCCGCTTTGGGGGCCAGCAACAGTTGCCAGGGCAACCCTGGGCATGGCAGGGGGCTTAAGGGGGCCTGGTCCCGCCCACTTCCGTTTTGGGGGCCAGCAACAGTTGCCAGGGCTACCCTGGGCATGGCAGGGGGCTTAAGGGGGCCTGGACCCGCCCACTTCCGCTTTGGGGGCCAGCAACAGTTGCCAGGGCAACCCTGGGCATGTCACGGGGCTTAAAGGTGCCTGGACCCGCCCACTTCCGCTTTGGGGGCCAGCAACAGTTGCCAGGGCAACCCTGGGCATGGCAGGGGGCTTTAGGGGGCCTGGACCCGCCCACTTCCGCTTTGGGGGCCAGCATCAGTTGCCAGGGCAACCCTGGGCATGGCAGGGGGCGTAAGGGGGCCTGGACCCGCCCACTTCCGCTTTGGGGGCCAGCAACCCTGGGCATGGCAGGGGGCTTAAGGGGGGCTGGACCCGCCCACTTCCGCTTTGGGGGCCAGCAACAGTTGCCAGGGTAACCCTGGGCATGGCAGGGGGCTTAAAGGCGCCTGGACCCGCCCACTTCCGCTTTGGGGGCCAGCAACAGTTGCCAGGGCAACCCTGGGCATGGCAGGGGGCTTAAGGGGGCCTGGACCCGCCCACTTCCGCTTTGGGGGCCAGCAACAGTTGCCAGGGCAACCCTGGGAATGGCAGGGGGCTTAAGGGGGCCTGGACCCACCCACTTCCGCTTTGGGGGCCAGCAACAGTTGCCAGGGCAACCCTGGGCATGGCAGGGGGCTTAAAGGCGCCTGGACCCGCCCACTTCCGCTTTGGGGGCCAGCAACAGTTGCCAGGGCAACCCTGGGCATGGCAGGGGGCTTAAGGGGGCCTGGTCCCGCCCATTTCCGCTTTGGGGGCCAGCAACAGTTGCCAGGGCAACCCTGGGCATGGCAGGGGGCTTAAGGGGGCCTGGTCCCGCCCATTTCCGCTTTGGGGGCCAGCAACAGTTGCCAGGGCTACCCTGGGCATGGCAGGGGGCTTAAGGGGGCCTTGACCCGCCCACTTCCGCTTTGGGGGCCAGCAACAGTTGCCAGGGCAACCCTGGGCATGGCAGGGGGCTTAAAGGCGCCTGGACCCGCCCACTTCCGCTTTGGGGGCCAGCAACAGTTGCCAGGGCAACCCTGGGCATGGCAGGGGGCTTAAGGGGGCCTGGAAACGCCCACTTCCGCTTTGAAGGCCAGCAACAGTTGCCAGGACAACCCTGGGCATGGCAAGGGGCTTAAGGGCGCCTGAACCCGCCCACTTCCGCTTTGGGGACCAGCAACAGTTGCCTGGGCAACCCTGGGCATGGCAGGGGGCTTAAGGGCGCCTGGACCCGCCCTCTTCCGCTTTGGGGACCAGCAACAGTTGCCTGGGCATCCCTGGGCATGGCAGGGGGATTAAGGGGGCCTGGACCCACCCACTTCCGCTTTGGGGGCCAGCAACAGTTGCCAGGGCAACATTGGGCATGGCAGGGCGCTTAAGGGTGCCAGGACCCGCCCACTTCCGCTTTGGGGGCCAGCAACAGTTGCCAGGGCAACATTGGGCATGGCAGGGGGCTTAAGGGCGCCAGGACCCGCCCACTTCCGCTTTGGGGGCCAGCAACAGTTGCCAGGACAACCCTGGGCATGGTAGGGGGCTTAAGGGCGCCAGGACCCGCCCACTTTCGCTTTGGGGGCCAGCAACAGTTGCCAGGACAACCCTGGGCATGGCAGGGGGCTTAAGGGGGCCTGGACCCGCCCACTTCCGCTTTGGGGGCCAGCAACAGTTGCCAGGGCAACCCTGGGCATGGCAGGGGGCTTAAGGGGGCCTGGACCCGCCCACTTCCGCTTTGGGTGCCAGCAACAGTTGCCAGGGCAACCCTGGGCATGGCAGGGGGCTTAAAGGCGCCTGGACCCGCCCACTTCCGCTTTGGGGGCCAGCAACAGTTGCCAGGGCAAACCTGGTAATGGCAGGGGGCTTAAGGGGGCCTGGACCCGCCCACTTCCGCTTTGGGGGCCAGCAACAGTTGCCAGGGTAACCCTGGGCATGGCAGGGGGCTTAAAGGCGCCTGGACCCGCCCACTTCCGCTTTGGGGGCCAGCAACAGTTGCCAGGGCAACCCTGGGCATGGCAGGGGGCTTAAGGGGGCCTGGTCCCGCCCACTTCCGCTTTGGGGGCCAGCAACAGTTGCCAGGGCTACCCTGGGCATGGCAGGGGGCTTAAGGGGGCCTGGACCCGCCCACTTCCGCTTTGGGGGCCAGCAACAGTTGCCAGGGCAACCCTGGGCATGGCAGGGGGCTTAAAGGCGCCTGGACCCGCCCACTTCCGCTTTGGGGGCCAGCAACAGTTGCCAGGGCAACCCTGGGCATGGCAGGGGGCTTAAAGGCGCCTGGACCCGCCCACTTCAGCTTTGGGGACCAGCAACAGTTGCCTGGGCAACATTGGGCATGGCAGGGCGCTTAAGGGTGCCAGGACCCGCCCACTTCCGCTTTGGGGGCCAGCAACAGTTGCCAGGGCAACATTGGGCATGGCAGGGGGCTTAAGGGCGCCAGGACCGCCCACTTCCGCTTTGGGGGCCAGCAACAGTTGCCAGGACAACCCTGGGCATGGTAGGGGGCTTAAGGGCGCCAGGACCCGCCCACTTTCGCTTTGGGGGCCAGCAACAGTTGCCAGGACAACCCTGGGCATGGCAGGGGGCTTAAGGGGGCCTGGACCCGCCCACTTCCGCTTTGGGGGCCAGCAACAGTTGCCAGGGCAACCCTGGGCATGGCAGGCGGCTTAAGGGGGCCTGGACCCGCCCACTTCCGCTTTGGGTGCCAGCAACAGTTGCCAGGGCAACCCTGGGCATGGCAGGGGGCTTAAAGGCGCCTGGACCCGCCCACTTCCGCTTTGGGGGCCAGCAACAGTTGCCAGGGCAAACCTGGTAATGGCAGGGGGCTTAAGGGGGCCTGGACCCGCCCACTTCCGCTTTGGGGGCCAGCAACAGTTGCCAGGGTAACCCTGGGCATGGCAGGGGGCTTAAAGGCGCCTGGACCCGCCCACTTCCGCTTTGGGGGCCAGCAACAGTTGCCAGGGCAACCCTGGGCATGGCAGGGGGCTTAAGGGGGCCTGGTCCCGCCCACTTCCGCTTTGGGGGCCAGCAAAAGTTGCCAGGGCTAACCTGGGCATGGCAGGGGGCTTAAGGGGGCCTGGACCCGCCCACTTCCGCTTTGGGGGCCAGCAACAGTTGCCAGGGCAACCCTGGGCATGGCAGGGGGCTTAAAGGCGCCTGGACCCGCCCACTTCCGCTTTGGGGGCCAGCAACAGTTGCCAGGGCAACCCTGGGCATGGCAGGGGGCTTAAGGGGGCCTGGACCCGCCCACTTCCGCTTTGGGGGCCAGCAACTGTTGCCAGGGCAACCCTGGGCATGGCAGGGGGCTTAAGGGGGCCTGGTCCCGCCCACTTCCGTTTTGGGGGCCAGCAACAGTTGCCAGGGCTACCCTGGGCATGGCAGGGGGCTTAAGGGCGCCTGGACCCGCCCACTTCCGCTTTGGGGGCCAGCAACAGTTGCCAGGGCAACATTGGGCATGGCAGTGGCTTAAGGGCGCCAGGACCCGCCCACTTCCGCTTTGGGGGCCAGCAACAGTTGCCAGGACAACCCTGGGCATGGCAGGGGGCTTAAGGGCGCCTGGAAACGCCCACTTCCGCTTTGGGGGCCAGCAACAGTTGCCAGGACAACCCTGGGCATGGCAGGGGGCTTAAGGGCGCCTGGACCCGCCCACTTCAGCTTTGGGGACCAGCAACAGTTGCCTGGGCAACCCTGGGCATGGCAGGGGGCTTAAGGGCGCCAGGACCCGCCCACTTCCGCTTTGGGGACCAGCAACAGTTGCCTGGGCAACCCTGGGCATGGCAGGGGGCTTAAGGGCGCCAGGACCCGCCCACTTCCGCTTTGGGGGCCAGCAACAGTTGCCAGGGCAACATTGGGCATGGCAGGGGGCTTAGGGCGCCAGGACCCGCCCACTTCCGCTTTGGGGGCCAGCAACAGTTGCCAGGACAACCCTGGGCAGGGTAGGGGGCTTAAGGGCGCCAGGACCCGCCCACTTCCGCTTTGGGGGCCAGCAACAGTTGCCAGGACAACCCTGGGCATGGTAGGGGGCTTAAGGGCGCCAGGACCCGCCCACTTCCGCTTTGGGGGCCAGCAACAGTTGCCAGGACAACCCTGAGCAGGGTAGGGGGCTTAAGGGCGCCAGGACCCGCCCACTTCCGCTTTGGGGGCCAGCAACAGTTGCCAGGACAACCCTGGGCATGGTAGGGGGCTTAAGGGCGCCAGGACCCGCCCACTTCCGCTTTGGGGGCCAGCAACAGTTGCCAGGGCTACCCTGGGCATGGCAGGGGGCTTAAGGGGGCCTGGACCCGCCCACTTCCGCTTTGGGGGCCAGCAACAGTTGCCAGGGCAACCCTGGGCATGGCAGGGGGCTTAAGGGGGCCTGGACCCGCCCACTTCTGCTTTGGGGGCCAGCAACAGTTGCCAGGGCAACCCTGGGCATGGCAGGGGGCTTAAGGGGGCCTGGACCCGCCCACTTCCGCTTTGGGGGCCAGCAACAGTTGCCAGGGCAACCCTGGGCATGGCAGGGGGCTTAAGGGGGCCTGGACCCGCCCACTTCCGCTTTGGGGGCCAGCAACAGTTGCCAGGGCAACCCTGGGCATGTTCCGCTTTGGGGGCCAGCAACAGTTGCCAGGGCAACACTGGGCATGGCAGGGATCTTAAAGGCGCCTGGACCCGCCCACTTCCGCTTTGGGGGCCAGCAACAGTTGCCAGGGCAACCCTGGGCATGGCAGGGGGCTTAAGGGGGCCTGGACCCGCCCACTTCCGCTTTGGGGGCCAGCAACAGTTGCCAGGGCAACCCTGGGCATGGCAGGGATCTAAAAGGCGCCTGGACCCGCCCACTTCCGCTTTGGGGGCCAGCAACAGTTGTCAGGGCAACCCTGGGCATGGCAGGGGGCTTAAGGGGGCCTGGACCCGCCCACTTCCGCTTTGGGGGCCAGCAACAGTTGCCAGGGCAACCTTGGGCATGTCAGGGGGCTTAAAGGCGCCTGGACCCGCCCACTTCCGCTTTGGGGGCCAGCAACAGTTGCCAGGGCAACCCTGGGCATGGCAGGGGGCTTAAGGGGGCCTGGACCCGCCCACTTCCGCTTTGGGGGCCAGCAACAGTTGCCAGGGCAACCCTGGGCATGTCAGGGGGCTTAAAGGCGCCTGGACACGCCCACTTCCGCTTTGGGGGCCAGCAACAGTTGCCAGGGCAACCCTGGGCATGGCAGGGGGCTTAAGGGGGCCTGGACCCGCCCACTTCCGCTTTGGGGGCCAGCAACAGTTGCCAGGGCAACCCTGGGCATGGCAGGGGGCTTAAGGGGGCCTGGACCCACCCACTTCCGCTTTGGGGGCCAGCAACAGTTGCCAGGGCAACCCTGGGCATGGCAGGGGGCTTAAAGGCGCCTGGACCCGCCCACTTCCACTTTGGGGGCCAGCAACAGTTGTTAGGGCAACCCTGGGCATGGCAGGGGGCTTAAGGGGGCCTGGTCCCGCCCATTTCCGATTTGGGGGCCAGCAACAGTTGCCAGGGCTACCCTGGGCATGGTAGGGGGCTTAAGGGCGCCAGGACCCGCCCACTTACGCTTTGGGGGCCAGCAACAGTTGCCAGGGCTACCCTGGGCATGGCAGGGGGATTAAGGTGGCCTGAACCCGCCCACTTCCGCTTTGGGGGCCAGCAACAGTTGCCAGGACAACCCTGGGCATGGCAGGGGGCTTAAGGGCGCCTGGACCCGCCCACTTCAGCTTTGGGGACCAGCAACAGTTGCCTGGGCAACCCTGGGCATGGTAGGGGGCTTAAGGGCGCCAGGACCCGCCCACTTCCGCTTTGGGGGCCAGCAACAGTTGCCAGGACAACCCTGGGCAGGGTTGGGGGCTTAATGGCGCCAGGACCCGCCCACTTCCGCTTTGGGGGCCAGCAACAGTTGCCAGGACAACCCTGGGCATGGCAGGGGGCTTAAGGGCGCCAGGACCCGCCCACTTCCGCTTTGGGGGCCAGTAACAGTTGCCAGGGCTACCCTGGGCATGGCAGGGGGCTTAAGGGGGCCTGGACCCGCCCACTTCCGCTTTGGGGGCCAGCAACAGTTGCCAGGGCAACCCTGGGCATGGCAGGGGGCTTAAGGGGGCCTGGACCCGCCCACTTCTGCTTTGGAGGCCAGCAACAGTTGCCAGGGCAACCCTGGGCATGGCAGGGGGCTTAAGGGGGCCTGGACCCGCCCACTTACGCTTTGGGGGCCAGCAACAGTTGCCAGGGCTACCCTGGGCATGGCAGGGGGCTTAAGGGGGCCTGAACCCGCCCACTTCCGCTTTGGGGGCCAGCAACAGTTGCCAGGACAACCCTGGGCATGGCAGGGGGCTTAAGGGCGCCTGGACCCGCCCACTTCAGCTTTGGGGACCAGCAACAGTTGCCTGGGCAACCCTGGGCATGGCAGGGGGCTTAAGGGCGCCAGGACCCGCCCACTTCCGCTTTGGGGGCCAGCAACAGTTGCCAGGGCAACATTGGGCATGGCAGGGGGCTTAGGGAGCCAGGACCCGCCCACTTCCGCTTTGGGGGCCAGCAACAGTTGCCAGGACAACCCTGGGCAGGGTAGAGGGCTTAAGGGCGCCAGGACCCGCCCACTTCCGCTTTGGGGGCCAGCAACAGTTGCCAGGACAACCCTGGGCATGGTAGGGGGCTTAAGGGCGCCAGGACCCGCCCACTTCCGCTTTGGGGGCCAGCAACAGTTGCCAGGACAACCCTGGGCAGGGTTGGGGGCTTAAGGGCGCCAGGACCCGCCCACTTCCGCTTTGGGGGCCAGCGACAGTTGCCAGGACAACCCTGGGCATGGTAGGGGGCTTTAGGGCGCCAGGACCCGCCCACTTCCGCTTTGGGGGCCAGCAACAGTTGCCAGGGCTACCCTGGGCATGGCAGGGGGCTTAAGGGGGCCTGGACCCGCCCACTTCCGCTTTGGGGGCCAGCAACAGTTGCCAGGGCAACCCTGGGCATGGCAGGGGGCTTAAGGGGGCCTGGACCCGCCCACTTCTGCTTTGGAGGCCAGCAACAGTTGCCAGGGCAACCCTGGGCATGGCAGGGGGCTTAAAGGCGCCTGGACCCGCCCACTTACGCTTTGGGGGCCAGCAACAGTTGCCAGGGCAACCCTGGGCATGGCAGGGGGCTTAAAGGCGCCTGGACCCGCCCACTTACGCTTTGGGGGCCAGCAACAGTTGCCAGGGCTACCCTGGGCATGGCAGGGGGCTTAAGGGGGCCTGAACCAGCCCACTTCCGCTTTGGGGGCCAGCAACAGTTGCCAGGACAACCCTGGGCATGGCAGGGGGCTTAAGGGCGCCTGGACCCGCCCACTTCAGCTTTGGGGACCAGCAACAGTTGCCTGGGCAACCCTGGGCATGGCAGGGGGCTTAAGGGCGCCAGGACCCGCCCACTTCCGCTTTGGGGGCCAGCAACAGTTGCCAGGGCAACATTGGGCATGGCAGGGGGCTTAGGGAGCCAGGACCCGCCCACTTCCGCTTTGGGGGCCAGCAACAGTTGCCAGGACAACCCTGGGCAGGGTAGGGGGCTTAAGGGGGCCTGGAAACGCCCACTTCCGCTTTGGGGGCCAGCAACAGTTGCCAGGACAACCCTGGGCATGGCAGGGGGCTTAAGGGCGCCTGAACCCGCCCACTTCCGCTTTGGGGACCAGCAACAGTTGCCTGGGCAACCCTGGGCATGGCAGGGGGCTTAAGGGCGCCTGGACCCGCCCACTTCCGCTTTGGGGACCAGCAACAGTTGCCTGGGCATCCCTGGGCATGGCAGGGGGATTAAGAGGGCCTGGACCCACCCACTTCCGCTTTGGGGGCCAGCAACAGTTGCCAGGACAACCCTGGGCATGGCAGGGGGCTTAAGGGCGCCTGAACCCGCCCACTTCCGCTTTGGGGACCAGCAACAGTTGCCTGGGCAACCCTGGGCATGGCAGGGGGCTTAAGGGCGCCTGGACCCGCCCACTTCCGCTTTGGGGACCAGCAACAGTTGCCTGGGCATCCCTGGGCATGGCAGGGGGATTAAGAGGGCCTGGACCCACCCACTTCCGCTTTGGGGGCCAGCAACAGTTGCCAGGACAACCCTGGGCATGGCAGGGGGCTTAAGGGCGCCTGAACCCGCCCACTTCCGCTTTGGGGACCAGCAACAGTTGCCTGGGCAACCCTGGGCATGGCAGGGGGCTTAAGGGCGCCTGGACCCGCCCACTTCCGCTTTGGGGACCAGCAACAGTTGCCTGGGCATCCCTGGGCATGGCAGGGGGATTAAGAGGGCCTGGACCCACCCACTTCCGCTTTGGGGGCCAGCAACAGTTGCCAGGGCAACATTGGGCATGGCAGGGCGCTTAAGGGCGCCAGGACCCTCCCACTTCCGCTTTGGGGGCCAGCAACAGTTGCCAGGGCAACATTGGGCATGGCAGGGGGCTTAAGGGCGCCAGGACCCGCCCACTTCCGCTTTGGGGGCCAGCAACAGTTGCCAGGACAACCCTGGGCATGGTAGGGGGCTTAAGGGCGCCAGGACCCGCCCACTTTCGCTTTGGGGGCCAGCAACAGTTGCCAGGACAACCCTGGGCATGGCAGGGGGCTTAAGGGGGCCTGGACCCGCCCACTTCCGCTTTGGGGGCCAGCAACAGTTGCCAGGGCAACCCTGGGCATGGCAGGGGGCTTAAGGGGGCCTGGACCCGCCCGCTTCCGCTTTGGGGGCCAGCAACAGTTGCCAGGGCAACCCTGGGCATGGCAGGGGGCTTAAAGGCGCCTGGACCCGCCCACTTCCGCTTTGGGGGCCAGCAACAGTTGCCAGGGCAACCCTGGGCATGGCAGGGGGCTTAAGGGGGCCTGGACCCGCCCACTTCCGCTTTGGGGGCCAGCAACAGTTGCCAGGGCAACCCTGGGAATGGCAGGGGGCTTAAAGGCGCCTGGACCCGCCCACTTCCGCTTTGGGGGCCAGCAACTGTTGCCAGGGCAACCCTGGGCAGGGCAGGGGGCTGAAAAGCGCCTGGACCCGCCCACTTCCGCTTTGGGGGCCAGCAACAGTTGCCAGGGCAACCCTGGGCATGGCAGGGGGCTTAAGGGGGCCTGGTCCCGCCCACTTCCGTTTTGGGGGCCAGCAAAAGTTGCCAGGGCTACCCTGGGCATGGCAGGGGGCTTAAGGGCGCCTGGACCCGCCCACTTCCGCTTTGGGGACCAGCAACAGTTGCCTGGGCATCCCTGGGCATGGCAGGGGGATTAAGGGGGCCTGGACCCACCCACTTCCGCTTTGGGGGCCAGCAACAGTTGCCAGGGCAACATTGGGCAGGGCAGGGCGCTTAAGGGCGCCAGGACCCGCCCACTTCCGCTTTGGGCGCCAGCAACAGTTGCCTGGGCATCCCTGGGCATGGCAGGGGGCTTAAGGGGGCCTGGACCCGCCCACTTCCGCTTTGGGGGCCAGCAACAGTTGCCAGGGTAACCCTGGGCATGGCAGGGGGCTTAAAGGCGCCTGGACCCGCCCACTTCCGCTTTGGGGGCCAGCAACAGTTGCCAGGGCAACCCTGGGCATGGTAGGGGGCTTATGGGGGCCTGGTCCCGCCCACTTCCGCTTTGGGGGCCAGCAACAGTTGCCAGGGCTACCCTGGGCATGGCAGGGGGCTTTAGGGGGCCTGGACCCGCCCACTTCCGCTTTGGGGGCCAGCAACAGTTGCCAGGGCAACCCTGGGCATGGCAGGGGGCTTAAAGGCGCCTGGACCCGCCCACTTCCGCTTTGGGGGCCAGCAACAGTTGCCAGGGCAACCCTGGGCATGGCAGGGGGCTTAAGGGGGCCTGGACCCGCCCACTTCCGCTTTGGGGGCCAGCAACTGTTGCCAGGGCAACCCTGTTCAGGGCAGGGGGCTGAAAGGCGCCTGGACCCGCCCACTTCCGCTTTGGGGGCCAGAAACAGTTGCCAGGGCAACCCTGGGCATGGCAGGGGGCTTAAGGGGGCCTGGACCCGCCCACTTCCGCTTTGGGGGCCAGCAACAGTTGCCAGGGCAACCCTGGGCATGGCAGGGGGCTTAAGGGGGCCTGGACCCGCCCACTTCTGCTTTGGGGGCCAGCAACAGTTGCCAGGGCAACCCTGGGCATGGCAGGGGGCTTAAGGGGGCCTGGACCCGCCCACTTCCGCTTTGGGGGCCAGCAACAGTTGCCAGGGCAACCCTGGGCATGGCAGGGGGCTTAAGGGGGCCTGGACCCGCCCACTTCCGCTTTGGGGGCCAGCAACAGTTGCCAGGGCAACCCTGGGCATGTTCCGCTCTGGGGGCCAGCAACAGTTGCCAGGGCAACACTGGGCATGGCAGGGATCTTAAAGGCGCCTGGACCCGCCCACTTCCGCTTTGGGGGCCAGCAACAGTTGCCAGGGCAACCCTGGGCATGGCAGGGGGCTTAAGGGGGCCTGGACCCGCCCACTTCCGCTTTGGGGGCCAGCAACAGTTGCCAGGGCAACCCTGGGCATGGCAGGGGGCTTAAGGGGGCCTGGACCCGCCCACTTCCGCTTTGGGGGCCAGCAACAGTTGCCAGGGCAACCCTGGGCATGGCAGGGGGCTTAAGGGGGCCTGGACCCGCCCACTTCCGCTTTGGGGGCCAGCAACAGTTGCCAGGGCAACCCTGGGCATGGCAGGGGGCTTAAGGGGGCCTGGACACGCCCACTTCCGCTTTGGGGGCCAGCAACAGTTGCCAGGGCAACCCTGGGCATGGCAGGGGGCTTAAGGGGGCCTGGACCCGCCCACTTCCGCTTTGGGGGCCAGCAACAGTTGCCAGGGCAACCCTGGGCATGGCAGGGGGCTTAAGGGGGCCTGGACCCACCCACTTCCGCTTTGGGGGCCAGCAACAGTTGCCAGGGCAACCCTGGGCATGGCAGGGGGCTTAAAGGCGCCTGGACCCGCCCACTTCCACTTTGGGGGCCAGCAACAGTTGTTAGGGCAACCCTGGGCATGGCAGGGGGCTTAAGGGGGCCTGGTCCCGCCCATTTCCGCTTTGGGGGCCAGCAACAGTTGCCAGGGCTACCCTGGGCATGGTAGGGGGCTTAAGGGCGCCAGGACCCGCCCACTTACGCTTTGGGGGCCAGCAACAGTTGCCAGGGCTACCCTGGGCATGGCAGGGGGATTAAGGTGGCCTGAACCCGCCCACTTCCGCTTTGGGGGCCAGCAACAGTTGCCAGGACAACCCTGGGCATGGCAGGGGGCTTAAGGGCGCCTGGACCCGCCCACTTCAGCTTTGGGGACCAGCAACAGTTGCCTGGGCAACCCTGGGCATGGCAGGGGGCTTAAGGGCGCCAGGACCCGCCCACTTCCGCTTTGGGGGCCAGCAACAGTTGCCAGGGCAACATTGGGCATGGCAGGGGGCTTAGGGAGCCAGGACCCGCCCACTTCCGCTTTGGGGGCCAGCAACAGTTGCCAGGACAACCCTGGGCAGGGTAGGGGGCTTAAGGGCGCCAGGACCCGCCCACTTCCGCTTTGGGGGCCAGCAACAGTTGCCAGGACAACCCTGGGCATGGTAGGGGGCTTAAGGGCGCCAGGACCCGCCCACTTCCGCTTTGGGGGCCAGCAACAGTTGCCAGGACAACCCTGGGCAGGGTTGGGGGCTTAAGGGCGCCAGGACCCGCCCACTTCCGCTTTGGGGGCCAGCAACAGTTGCCAGGACAACCCTGGGCATGGTAGGGGGCTTAAGGGCGCCAGGACCCGCCCACTTCCGCTTTGGGGGCCAGCAACAGTTGCCAGGGCTACCCTGGGCATGGCAGGGGGCTTAAGGGGGCCTGGACCCGCCCACTTCCGCTTTGGGGGCCAGCAACAGTTGCCAGGGCAACCCTGGGCATGGCAGGGGGCTTAAGGGGGCCTGGACCCGCCCACTTCTGCTTTGGAGGCCAGCAACAGTTGCCAGGGCAACCCTGGGCATGGCAGGGGGCTTAAGGGGGCCTGGACCCGCCCACTTACGCTTTGGGGGTCAGCAACAGTTGCCAGGGCTACCCTGGGCATGGCAGGGGGCTTAAGGGCGCCAGGACCCGCCCACTTCCGCTTTGGGGGCCAGCAACAGTTGCCAGGGCTACCCTGGGCATGGCAGGGGGCTTAAGGGGGCCTGGACCCGCCCACTTCCGCTTTGGGGGCCAGCAACAGTTGCCAGGGCAACCCTGGGCATGGCAGGGGGCTTAAGGGGGCCTGGACCCGCCCACTTCTGCTTTGGAGGCCAGCAACAGTTGCCAGGGCAACCCTGGGCATGGCAGGGGGCTTAAGGGGGCCTAAACCCGCCCACTTCCGCTTTGGGGGCCAGCAACAGTTGCCAGGACAACCCTGGGCATGGCAGGGGGCTTAAGGGCGCCTGGACCCGCCCACTTCAGCTTTGGGGACCAGCAACAGTTGCCTGGGCAACCCTGGGCATGGCAGGGGGCTTAAGGGCGCCAGGACCCGCCCACTTCCGCTTTGGGGGCCAGCAACAGTTGCCAGGGCAACATTGGGCATGGCAGGGGGCTTAGGGAGCCAGGACCCGCCCACTTCCGCTTTGGGGGCCAGCAACAGTTGCCAGGACAACCCTGGGCAGGGTAGGGGGCTTAAGGGCGCCAGGACCCGCCCACTTCCGCTTTGGGGGCCAGCAACAGTTGCCAGGACAACCCTGGGCATGGTAGGGGGCTTAAGGGCGCCAGGACCCGCCCACTTCCGCTTTGGGGGCCAGCAACAGTTGCCAGGACAACCCTGGGCAGGGTTGGGGGCTTAAGGGCGCCAGGACCCGCCCACTTCCGCTTTGGGGGCCAGCAACAGTTGCCAGGACAACCCTGTGCATGGTAGGGGGCTTAAGGGCGCCAGGACCCGCCCACTTCCGCTTTGGGGGCCAGCAACAGTTGCCAGGGCTACCCTGGGCATGGCAGGGGGCTTAAGGGGGCCTGGACCCGCCCACTTCCGCTTTGGGGGCCAGCAACAGTTGCCAGGGCAACCCTGGGCATGGCAGGGGGCTTAAGGGGGCCTGGACCCGCCCACTTCTGCTTTGGAGGCCAGCAACAGTTGCCAGGGCAACCCTGGGCATGGCAGGGGGCTTAAAGGCGCCTGGACCCGCCCACTTACGCTTTGGGGGCCAGCAACAGTTGCCAGGGCAACCCTGGGCATGGCAGGGGGCTTAAAGGCGCCTGGACCCGCCCACTTACGCTTTGGGGGCCAGCAACAGTTGCCAGGGCTACCCTGGGCATGGCAGGGGGCTTAAGGGGGCCTGAACCAGCCCACTTTCGCTTTGGGGGCCAGCAACAGTTGCCAGGACAACCCTGGGCATGGCAGGGGGCTTAAGGGCGCCTGGACCCGCCCACTTCAGCTTTGGGGACCAGCAACAGTTGCCTGGGCAACCCTGGGCATGGCAGGGGGCTTAAGGGCGCCAGGACCCGCCCACTTCCGCTTTGGGGGCCAGCAACAGTTGCCAGGGCAACATTGGGCATGGCAGGGGGCTTAGGGAGCCAGGACCCGCCCACTTCCGCTTTGGGGGCCAGCAACAGTTGCCAGGACAACCCTGGGCAGGGTAGGGGGCTTTAGGGGGCCTGGACCCACCCACTTCCGCTTTGGGGGCCAGCAACAGTTGCCAGGACAACCCTGGGCATGGCAGGGGGCTTAAGGGCGCCTGAACCCGCCCACTTCCGCTTTGGGGACCAGCAACAGTTGCCTGGGCAACCCTGGGCATGGCAGGGGGCTTAAGGGCGCCTGGACCCGCCCACTTCCGCTTTGGGGACCAGCAACAGTTGCCTGGGAATCCCTGGGCATGGCAGGGGGATTAAGAGGGCCTGGACCCACCCACTTCCGCTTTGGGGGCCAGCAACAGTTGCCAGGACAACCCTGGGCATGGCAGGGGGCTTAAGGGCGCCTGAACCCGCCCACTTCCGCTTTGGGGACCAGCAACAGTTGCCTGGGCAACCCTGGGCATGGCAGGGGGCTTAAGGGCGCCTGGACCCGCCCACTTCCGCTTTGGGGACCAGCAACAGTTGCCTGGGCATCCCTGGGCATGGCAGGGGGATTAAGAGGGCCTGGACCCACCCACTTCCGCTTTGGGGGCCAGCAACAGTTGCCAGGGCAACATTGGGCATGGCAGGGCGCTTAAGGGCGCCAGGACCCTCCCACTTCCGCTTTGGGGGCCAGCAACAGTTGCCAGGGCAACATTGGGCATGGCAGGGGGCTTAA
>NW_028142477.1:0-60906 GCF_055691185.1 Crinia signifera | reverse complement strand
TGAAAAAAATTCTGATACTCTCTCTAGGTCTGTGGGTCCCAACCTCGGTCCTCAGGACCCCCCAACAGTCTGCGTTTTCCAGGTCACCCGGCAGGTGCACTCATTATTCACTGACACATTTTAAAAGATCACAGGTGGAGCAAAGTATTTCACCTGTGATCCTGCATGGAGGCCTGGAAAATGTACACTGTTGGGGAGTCCTGATGACCGAGGTTGAGAACCACTGCTCTTGGGTGTTGGGATTTAAAAAAAGTTTGGGAACCACTGTCCTACGCCATACTAGAAAGATGTACCGAAAAAGTTACTTGCAGCCAATCAAGCAGGTCTGAATCACCCTCTACATTTAGTTTTCTGTACTGTTGCTGGAAGTCTGCATACTTTTATTCAGGCAATGTATGGTTCTATCTATATGATGCTTTGAAATAAAAATCATTCTTTAAAAAAAAAAAACCTTTCAAAAATTCTATAGACTTAATGTTCTATAGAAATATCTCACAAGAAGCATTTAGGCATAGACACGCCCATAGGTTTATTTATTTTTTAACAGTTTCTTATATAGCGCACACATATTTCACAGCGCTTTACAGAGAATACTTGAACATTCACATCAGTCCCTGCCCCAGTGGAGTTTACAATCTAATCCCTACCACACACACACACATTCCAGGGTTAATTTTGTTGGAAGCCAATTAACCTACCAGTATATTTTTGGATTGTGGGAGGAAACTGGAGTACCAGGAGGAAACCCACGCAAGTATGGGGAGAATATACAAACTCCACACAGTTAGAGCCATGGTGGGAATCGAACTCATTACCTCAGTGCTGTGAGGCAGTAATGCTAACCATTACACCATCCGTACTGCTCCATGTGGAGTTAGACACGCCCTTTGGGCACTGTGTGACACGCCCCTTACAAAGGCGCTTGGCGCATCCTACTGTAATTTTCCTGACTGTAGTTTTCAATTGGAGGGAAGTATGTTGTAACCACAAAGAAAAGTGATCTACATCAGATTCATAGACTAGTTAATAGTACCCCTTTTATACCAAAAACGCCAGGTCGCATCCGGGTTTTTGATCCCTGCTTCAAGCCGGGTGTGACCCTGCGTTTGCACCCTTTTACACCACTGTCGCATCCCCCCTGCCGCTTGGAGATTATGTCATCTCCGATCGCCGCCGCCAGGACCCGGAATGCTGCGCTGGGGGCAAGCCCAGCACTAAGGTAATCTGCTGGGCTGCCCCCAGCCCCCGTCCACCCCTTGTCCGGGAGGTGAATGGATGCCGCTCACAGGCATCCATTCACCTCCTCTGCTACTGCTGTCTGCAGTGTATAGCAGACAGCAGTGCAGGCTGCCTGTGCCCCCCTTCCCCGTCCAACCTGCGGACACTGCACCGGGGTGGCCCTTTCGGACCGCACCCGACTCGGCTGAAATGATGCGGAGGGGTTACAATGCCTTTTGTTATATTTATTGTGGCACAAACACTCTGGGAAACTGTATATAGGAAAGTAGTGTATGGCGGCGGATGCTGGGAGTAGTAGTATAAGAACTGATAGTGTTAGCAATATGGTCGTATCGTTCATTAGACCCCACCTACTGTATGTGACTGCCAAAACTGGCTTACGCTCTAGAGCAGGCATGTACAACCTGCGGCCTTCTAGCTCCTGTGAAACTACACATCCCAGCATGTCGCTGAAACAGACACGGCCATTTTCATTGGCAATTGGAATCATTATATAAGGCTTGCTAATGTAATTTAGCAGAGAATTTCACCAACCAATTTTTTTTTTTTTTTTTTGACAGCTGTATCCACCCAGAAAGCTACGAGCTCTCCTTAAACAGAACATTATTCCTGGTTAAAGTACCAACATCGGAGTGTACAAATTGGTTGTTTTTATTCTTGTGCCCTGCCAATTGCAGGGAGAAGGTAATAAACAATGGTAGCCTGGGTGATGCTCACACAAAAAGAACGATTTTGCTTAAACCATCCTGATTCTTAAAATGTCTGTAATTTTTTTAAATAGTCCAGACACCCAGTCGTTTGGCTATGTGCTTTGTACCAAACAGTACTCTCACACAGGTACTAGCTCTGTATGTGTACCCAGTACAGATACAAGCCTTGTACTTTGGTGTACCCAACTTGGCCTCCGAGTGAGGCAGAGACCTGTGTCACATGTAACCTCAGCATAGCATGTGACACAACACAGTAACAGCACAGCAAGAGCTGTAGGCTTTCCTCTGTATGTGTACACTGTAGCCTGTCCTCAGAGTAAGGCAGTGACCCATGTGTCACTTGTAATCTCAGCATAACATGTGGTACAACACTAACAGCAGAGCAAGAGCTGTGGACACTAACAGCACAGCAAGAGCTGTGGCTGCTGCTGCCCTTGGTATGTGTACACTGTATCTGTACACTGTAGCCTGGCCTCAGAGGAAGGCAGTGGCCTCTGTGTCACCTGTAATGGCAGCCGAGCATGTGTACTGACAGCCCAGCAAGAGATGTGGCTGCTGCTGCCCTCAGTATGTGTACACTGTATCTGTACACTGTAGCCTGGCCTCAGAGTAAGGCAGTGACCTCTGTGTCACCTGTAATGGCAGCATAGCATGTGTACTGACAGCACTGCAAGAGTCTGTGCACTGTATCTTACAATGTAACAAAACTGCAAGAGCTGAAGCTGCCCTTGTCCTCTGTATGACCCTGCTGTCTGCAAACTCTTCCCCCAAATCTGCATGTCCACTCTGACTCTGTAATAATGCTAGGGACACCATCTCTTTCTGTAAGAAATGAGGGGTACAAGGTAGGGATGGGTAATCATATGATGTTTCATCGGTAACATCGGATTTATGGTTCCAATGTTCGATGTTCAACCCTGCAATGTTGAGGATCCAATGTTTCATCAACATCGCTAGATTTCTCCCCCGATGTTTTTCTCAATCTTCCAATGTTTTTTCTTTTGTGTGTCAATGTGTGCTGCTTTCAATACTTTGCAGCCAGCTCACTCTCTCCTTGATTTATATTCATTAAAAACTTAAGAGACTGATAAAAAAAAAAAACATTAACAAAACTGACAGTATCACTGCTGGCTGGGCTTTCATATGTGTGTGTGGCTGTGTGCTGCTGCTGTGGGTGGTAGCTGACAGTGAAAGACAGTCTGGCCAGCCATTCAGCAGCACACAGGACTGCCACAATGCAACTGGTGCTGTTAGTGAGTCACTGTCGCTGTCTGCTGTGGTGTTTCTAGCACAGGCATATCAGTGCTGATATACAGACCACACTGTGCTAGAAGCACTACAGCAGACAGTGACACTCCAGGCAGGGAAGAGGAACTGCATGGGTTTTCAAAGATAGTGGGTGATAGAATGAACAGTATAATACGATAGTCACTAGTAGTGACATTGTGGTGAACTCCCTTCATATTTATTTATTTATTAATAGTTTCTTATATAGCGCAGAATATTCACTTGCGCTTTACAATAGGAGACAGTGATACAACAAACTGGGTATTTACTGTCAGTCAAAGGTATGAGGGCCTTGCTCGCAAGCTTACAATCTATCAATTGATTTATTATTATGCAGAAAGCATATCACAGCACCTTACAAAGGGCCTGATTCAGTTGTGGATGCAGACATTTGCACAGTTTATTTCTTTGACATGCAATGTCAGTCACACTGCACATGTGCAGTGATTTATTAGTAACAGCGGATGCAGATACAGAGTGACAGGTACAGTAGTTTCTATTTGAGAGAGGGGATGGGGGCTGGTTTGTCAAATGCAGACGTGTTTCAAACCTTAATTTGCAGTTGCACTGGCTCCAGCGTCTTTGTTCTGATGGTTATTCTAAGCAACAATGTAGTATGTTATATGTTGCACTGTGTGTACAGTTTTTTTTGCTATTTTCTATGATCAACATAAGTTATTAGCCTGCTGCTACAGTTAAAAATCTAGGTAAAAATAGCAGATTGTGAGTTGTTGCAATAAAGTTTTAATAGTTAATACTTCATGTTTTTTTCCTTCCGTAACAAATTTGATTTACCACAAAACATGAATCATATATCCATTGTGTGTGTGTATAAACTGGAATATGAAAACATTGAAAAAGTGAAAAATAAATCTTGTCAACCTTTTTCATTGTCGACCATAGCCATGTCAGTGTTTTGCATGTGCCATTTAATCGTGGGGATGCCGTGAATGGGGGGGGGGGGGGGGGGGGGGAGGTGCATACCCAACATGACCCTCTCCAGGAGGGACACATTGCTCTGTTTCTGGACTTTCTTCTTAATTTATGGATTACCATCACCTGTGCTTAAACACCTTTCTTGTCAAGTACCCTGTTTAAAATGACAGGTGATGACAATCATAAATTAAGATGGAAGTCCACAAACAGAGCATTCTGTCCCTCCTGGAGAGGGTCATGTTGGGAGGTATAGAGGTGTGGGGCGCTCACCTGGTGTGTCTGGTGAGTAGTTGTGTCTTTGCTGTGTAACATGGAGAGGCAGAGGGTGTCTGGCACTGTCTGTGGGCTCACTGGGCTGGTTCTCTGTCATGTGAGTCAATCATGTGAGTCAGAGGCTCCACCCAGCGTTATAGCTCCAGACACACTTTGAGTGACAGATGTAGCCAAATATATAAGAGATATATAACCACACACTGGGATCAGCAGCCTCATAACTCCTCCTACTCCTTCCCTTAGCTCCCCCACCTCCTCCTCATCTACTCTCCATCCTCCGCTCCCTCCTCCTCTCCTCTCCTCCCCCCCTCTCCGCCCCCACAACCTCTCTTCAGCTTCCCTTCCTCCGCTCCTCCTCTCCTCTGCTCCTCCTTTCCTCTGCTTCCCCTCCTTTCTTCTGCTTCCAATCCTCTTCACCCCTCCCCTGCTTTCCCTTCTCCTTGTCTCCGCTCCTCTTCTCCTCAGCTACCACATCTCTTTCCCTCCTCCACTACCCCTCCTCCTCCTCTCCTTTGCTTCCCTCCTGCTCACCTCATCTCCTCCGCACCCCCTCCCCTTCTCTCACTTCTCCGCTTCCCCTCTCTTCCTCTCCCCCTCCCCCTCACCCCTCTCCTCTTCTCCTGCTCTCCCTTCTCCTCTCCTCCTCTACTCTGCTCCCCCTCCTCTTACTCCTCTCCCTCCTCCTCTTCTCTGCTCCCCTTCTCTCTCTCCTCCCCACCACTTTTCGTCGGAGGAGGAGGAGCATTTCAATCGCTGCTGATCATGTACCATGCAGCACCAATGACAAGAGGTACACAGTGCCTTCTGTGCTACTTCTCTACATGTCCGCTTCTCTCCTCCTCCACTCCTTTGCTCCTTCTCTGATCCCCCTCCTCCACTCCTTTGCTCCTTCTTCTCTGATCCCTCTCCTCCTCTCCTCCTTCCCCTCCTCCTCTCCCCAGCTCTCCCTTTCCCCTCTTTTGCTCTCCTCACCAATTTCCCCACACTTTTCTCTCTCTGACTGCCAGTGAACCTGTGCTGGGGTACAGGAAGAGAAGACCCAGCGCCGGGGAGATGGAGCAGGAAGAGATGACTAGCACAGAAGAAGAGAAAGTGCAGCAGACCCAGTCTGCCCAGGAGCAGGGGCAGCAAAATCATCGCTACCATCGCTGCTGATTGTCACAGGAGGAACCCAGCACCAGCTTGCACTGCGCTCCCTTCTCTGCACCTCCTCCATGCCTCCTCTCCTCCTCCTCTCCCCCTCTTCTTGTCTGCTCCTGCTCTCTGTTCTCCCCTCCTCCTCAGCTCCCCAACCACCTCCTCCGCTCCCCCTCCTCCTTTCCTGTTTCCCCCTCCTTTCTTTTGCTTCCAATACTCCTCACCCCCTCCCCTACTTTCCTTTCTTCTTTCCTCTCACTCCTCAGCTCCCCTTCCTCTTCTGCTTCCCCTCCTCCTCTCGCTTCCCTCCTGCTCACCTCCTATACTCCGCACCCCCTCCCCCTTCTCTGCTCCTCCACTCCCCCCTCCTCTCCTTCACTTCCCCTCCTCCACACCCCCTCTCCTTTTCTCTCTCTCCACCCTCTCTCTCTCTCCACCCTCTCTCTCTCTCTCTCCACCCTCTCTCTCTCTCTCCACCCTCTCTCTCTCCACCCTCTCTCTCTCTCTCTCCACCCTCCACCCTCTCTCTCTCTCCCTCTCTCCACCCTCTCTCTCTCTCTCTCTCTCTCGCCTCACCCTCTCTCTCTCTCGCCTCACCCTCTCTCTCTCTCGCCTCACCCTCTCTCTCTCGCCTCACCCTCTCTCTCTCGCCTCACTCTCTCTCTCTCGCCTCACCCTCTCGCCTCACTCTCTCTCTCTCTCGCCTCACCCTCTATCTCTCTCTCGCCTCACCCTCTCTCTCTCTCTCGCCTCACCCTCTCTCTCTCTCGCCTCACCCTCTCTCTCCACCCTCTCTCTCTCGCCTCACCCTCTCTCCACCCTCTCTCTCTCTCTCTCTCTACCCTCTCTCTCTCCACCCTCTCTCTCTCTCTTAGCGATCAGTTTGACCATGTTATTATTGTATACAGAGATCCATATGTAACACACCCGTCCGGATCCCTGTGTTAACACCATACAATTGTCACGCTAGATGCGGTGACATCTCCCTTCACATCACTTCTTAAACATTGCTCGGGCAGTAGTCCCGTGGCATCTGAAATTTACACTTCAAACTTGCACCATTTTTTAACAATGTTTTACTGTTTTAATGTAGGTTATTTATGTGCCATTTATGTGTTGTTATAGGCAGAAGCCAAACCCGGATCCTGGAGCGGAGGTTGTCATACAGAAGTGGGCGATACGGTGGGGTCACCATAGCAACCCATCTACAACAGAGGGGAGCGTGATGATGCAGTGAGGCTCCGCCCACTGACATCCGCCCGCACCGGAAGCCGCACTGGAGGTAACCGGGACGCTCCACGTACGGAAATGGTGAGTATGCACATGCTGTATGTATTTAAATGTTTGCTGTGTCACCCGCACGCGTTGTACACCTTGACAAAGGGGTATCCAGTCCCCGAAACGTCGGTCACCTCCAATAAACACATTGTTAAGCCCACGGAGTGCCGCTGCCTGCTTGGATAATTCCTTAGATAGATAGATAGATACCAGAAAGAACCCCCACTGGGGGAATAAACAGCACTCACCAGTCTGTAGTTCAATGGAGGTACAACCAGGAGGTAATCCAAAGTTTATTTTCTGCAAGAGAGATCATCTGACGTTTCGGTCCCCGCTGGTACCTTTATCAAGGCAGCCACTGTGTCAAATAGTCGCAACTTAAATCTGTGTGGGAAGGGGGATATATAGCCTTTGAGTATAAAGAAATATAAAAATATATGATACAGCCAGTACAGGATATGGCGGGTGAGCCAGTGACAGGGACTATAGAGAGGTAGGGCAGGGGGATCAGAGGCGGTCCTGCAGCGATGCATAACCCACAACAGAGAGAGCCGGCACCGGGAAGGGTGATCCCTGGAGAGGACAAGGGCCTGTGCAGTGCTGTGAGCTGCTGACCTGTAAGGAGCGGAGGCTGCGCAGCTGTGAGACCAGGAATGGCGCCAGGAGAGCCAGGCTCCTCCAAGTCCCCTACTGCTGCCACCTGCCAGAGGGAAGGGAACCGCGCTGCCCCCACTAGCTGCCAACCACAGGAGGAGCCCCAAACCCGGAGAGAACAGAATGATGTGTGCTGCCGAGGTGTCCTACATAGTGCCTGCCTGTGGAGGAGCCGAGAGGGTGAAGACTAGAACCTCAAGGAAGAAGGTGCTGAGGGGGTAAATTACCTGGGAGCACACCCAGCCGGAGGATTCTCCTGAAGTTGCTCCGAAGAAGATAGAGGACGCAGCAAGTGGAGACCAAGGTGCGCAGGCACCGTGGAGGACACCCGCTCTCGAGGAACCAGGACTGGAGGACATGCAAAGGACCCCTAGCTGGAGACCTGTAGAAGCCCCCTCAGTGGTGCGGAGCTGCCCCTAGAGATGCCTGCCCGAAAGTAAGTTAAGAACACGATGTAACATCAAGGACAGGAGCTGCTCAGAGGACAGGTGACAGCCCAGCGGAGGAGAGGATAGAGGAGGATCCCCAGCCTGATTGGAGCCGGGGGTGGAAGCAGAGGCCGACCCAGAACAGCACAACAGGCGGAGCAGAGGACGACCCAGCACCTCCTGCTGCAGGAGCCGAGGACACGGGACACAAGGCAGACGTCAGGCTCATGGCAGATGCTGTGCGGCTGTGGTACAGGTATATGTGCGCTGTTGTGTGTTTATGCTGGGCGTTATGGGTAATAGAGGAGGTTTCTTTTTTAGGATGTCGGTATGTGGTAGACTCGCTATGTATAGGATGTGTAGTATGCTAGGGTTTGTGGTTATAGTGGATGTATTTGTGTATGCAGGGCACCATTTGCGGATGTACTAAAAGGATGATCACAAAAAGGGATGATCGGGATGATTGCCTGCAGTTCCTATTCGCACCACTAGATGTCACAATTTTTTTTACTTCAACTGAGAATTTGTATGTTGGACACTGGTTGTGTATCCTGGACAGTCGGTAGAATAGGTAATCAGCGCTCAGTATCATTCTGTGGAGTTTTCGTAGCTTCTTAAAAGAAGCTGTAAGCGCTGCACAGGGAGGCCAGGCAGCGTCTCCCCTGTGCACAGTGAGCTGACAGGACGCGCTTCTGTCAGCTCCTGCTGTGCTAGCAGTGTGAGGATTCACTAATGAGAATCCTCACACTGTGCCTACCTAGCTAGTGTAAAAGTTAATAAAATAATAAAAACCCTAACTAACTCTACTCCTTCGGCTGCTCCGGCAGCCCTTTAGAATAGCACCCACTCCAGTGGGCACCTAACACGAACTGAGGAGTCTGGGATGCAGTAGGGGAGGAGCCTACCCTCCAAAAGCTTTAGGATAGGTGCCTGGCTCCTGCGGACCCTCCTACATCCCAATGTGAAGCTGTGTCACCAGGACCATTGAAAGAGAAAAGTATGTGCTGCACATACTTTTTGTACTTGCTTTTCATCGCATTGTATGCACAACGCATGTACAAGGATGAATGCGATGCGTGCTATTTAAGCTCAAAATGCACGCCCGCATCGAGACGTGTATGGGCACCTTAAGTCAGAGAGAACCTGAGAATTCTGACTGGGAAGTGCAATTAACAGGTCAGATGTGGACTGCTGCTTTGAAGTTGGATATCTCCATTTCCCCAGGGCCGATTTTATAAATTCTGGTATCCCTGGAAAAAGGGGATCCTCAGCTATCAGAGTATGGCCCTTATACACCTGGGGCCCCAGAGCAAGTGCCCATTAAGCCCATACGAAAAGACCGCCCTGGTCCCGGTTCGCTGACGTCATCCGGGGGCGATTATGCTGTGTACACACGGGGGCGATAGGGGCTGAAATAGCTGGGAATATGGTTGCTGAGCGACCATATTGCCAGTGATTGGAGTGTGCACCAGCGATAAATCGCCGGGTGCGCGCTCCCGTTTTCACAAAACGGGACACTGGGCAATATGATTGCTAGCAATATATTGCCAGCGATCATATTGCCCCGTGTGTACGCACCTTTATTCCTAACAATTTTGCTGCACCCGTCATCTTGAAACGTGCACATGTCCCTTTGTTGATGAATTTACAAGACTGCCTAATTAGAGCAATAATTGATATTTGCGTGGAGATTAATAACAGTATTACAGACACACATGCTATGACCGATAACACACACGTAACAGACTTATTTTAATTTTTTTTCTAATGCACTTTATTTCACATTTATCACTTTTCACTTATGTTTTTAATATTTCGCTGTCCTTAATAAATGATTCAATAAACATCATGTTTTAGCCAATTCTCTGTTTCTTGGGTCACTTTATTAATGTACCTATAACATTAATCAGAACATTAATATATGCTAACCTAGATTGCCCCTTGTAGGAATACTTTATCTTTCTTTGCTTCCAAGTCTAATACATATTCCTGGGTGCGCCTCCCCCATTACCAATTGATACTTAATATAGTAATGCAGGGGTGAGATAGCTATACCAATTACAGGCCGTTCGGATTGATAGCCTCTATCTATTAACCTGTATCAGCGATATCAGATGGTCGACAGTCATCAGGTCGACATACTGCAAAGTCGACATGGGTCTAGGTCGACAGGTCATTAGGTCAACATGGTCTAGGTCGACTGGGTTTTTCACTGGATTTTTGGGGGGTTTTTTGAGCCGACATGTGCCGACAGGCGGAATTTCATGCCCTACCATCCACTAGCAAAATAGGTTAAGTGGTTCCGCGCTAACCTAATTTTTTTTTCAGCAGCTCCTATAAATTAATTAAGTAATGGATTGAAGAAAGAAGCGCTATTAAGAAAGAAGCGTCGTGATTTCATACTGAATCCTCGCTCCCTTACCACCTCCTTCTCTTCCGATTCCTCTCCTCTGCTTCCATCCTCCTTTCCTATGCTTCCCTCCTCCGCACCCCCTCTCCCCCTCCACTGCTCTTCTGCTCTCCCTTCTAACTCTTCCTCTACTCTGCTCCCCATCCTCCTCTGCCCCCCCTCCTCCTCACCTCCACTCCCCCTGTATAGGGTACATCTACCGGGGGTCACCCCCCCCCCCCCCTATATCAGCGGCACCATCCCTCAGCTACTGACGCAGCACCCGCACACGAGGTGTCCGCCATCCTCCCCCCCAGGTCCTTACCATTAACCTGTGCACCTCACTGGCGGCGGCATAAAAACCATCCCCCTCCTCAGGGGCCACGCAAATCTCCCTCATCTTGGGCCCCACTACACCCAGCTCCCCCCACATCACGGAGCTCACTGCACCGCCTGAACAGGAGCGCTTGGGCCCCCTGAATTAGCCCCACTGGGAACTGTGTGCTGAGGCGACTTTCTCCCCCTTGGGACCGGGCTCCACAAAGTCCACCCTGCTCTCGTTCCCTCTCCTCAATCCCCCCTCGCCAAAGCCACATATCAGAGCCTAATGTGACCGATGTAATTACACGGCTACCTCTCCGTGACGACAACAGCCTGCCTACCCTCATGTGAAAACACAACTGCTACAGGAGCCCCCACAGTGTCTGATCTCTATTTCCTTTCCACATATTTAAAACAGTGCCGACCACCGTCATGCCCCCAAAAAGGCCTAGGGAGGTCGCACCCACCAAGATCAACATGCCTGCTAGAAAATCCCCCCAACCTCAACCAAGCCCGCTGAAACAAGGGTACAACCACCCGAGTGCCCCACCAGAGCTCAGCCCCCCCTCTGGAATAGCAGGTATAGATGCGGAATCAGACGAACCGGTGACGGTGAAGTCATTATGCCAAGTCTTTTCAGCATTCCAGGCTGAATTGGCCAGAGACCTCAAACTGGCCATGCGGGAGGTTAAAACGGAACTAGTGGCAATTGGCGACAGAACAGACCACTTAGAGAAGAAGATGGAGGAATTGGTCACTTCCCACAACGCTCTCGTGTCGTCTTATGACCGCCAACAACTTGAGATGGACCAGTACAGAACCAAACTTGCCGATTTGGAGGACAGATCCAGAAGGAACAATATTAAAATCAGAGGCATCCCAGAATCGGTGACCAACGCTGAGCTTGAAGGTTATGCCACAGCACTGTTCCGTCGGCTCCTCCCCTCCGTTGACCCCAAGGATCTCCTCATCGATCGTATCCACCGCCTACCAAGACCCAAAACGATTTCAGCCGATTTACCCAAAGACACCCTGCTTCGGGTCCACTTCTTTACAGTGAAAGAACGCATACTAAAGGCGGCCCGTGACGCAAAACTATCAGATACACTAGGAGGCCTCCAAGTGTTCCAAGACCTCTCTCCCGCAACACTGGCCAGTAGAAGATCGTTTGCCCCTATTACCCTGGCGCTACGCAACCACGAGATCCGATACAGGTGGGGGTTCCCGGTGAAACTGATCATCACACATGAAGACACCACCTATACAATATCATCCCTGGATGCCGGGGTGAAACTTCTGCTAGAATGGGACATCTCCATCACTGCCCCCCAGGGGCAGAAGCGCCCACAACCTCTTCGCCAGGATTGGACTGACACTTGATGTCCCTCTCCCGACTTCCATTTTCTTTTCCTAATGACGGACTTCCCATGCCAGTGGACCTTCGCCACCTCCCCACTGCGGGTTGAGGCTTCAATGATAAGTATCACCTTTCATTATCTACCAATGGTGCAGGTCTCTGTGCACTGGGACTTTGCCGCTCACAGTTTGTAGCAGCACATTGTCAGTCTGCTTAAGGTTCCGTTACTTCCCTACAGTTTACTGTTCCCCACTGGCTGGGGAACATTTCCCTTATTACCACCCGTAGCCTTGACAGGAATTAACTACTGTTATAGCTGGTTTCCCCCCCCTGAGTTCTCAGGTGGACTGTTATATTATATTTTATACGTTATGTTTTATATTTTATATTGCATGTTTTGTTTAGTTAAAAATGTCGTTATTGGAGGGGTGGCCAATCTCCCTCCGCTCTATAACCAGAGCCTCCAGGCCACCACCCCCAACCTCTTCTTATACTACTGCACGAAAATGTCTTTCCTTTCCCCTGCAGTAGTTGTGCGGGTCCTAGATACTGGACCCTTTGTTTTTCTTTTCCTATCCCTGCTCCTCCCCCCCTGTCGACATACTACCCCTCTCATGCTCCCTTCCCCCCCCCCCCTGGACTGCACTCCCGCTACCTACCCCCCTTACTCAGCGCCCCCCCCTCAATGGATGTATTCAAAACCTCCCTGCATTTTTTAACACTCTACCATGCCTAAGTTGCTCTCACTAAATGTCAAAGGGCTGAACTCCCCCCATAAGCGCAGAATGGCATTATCATACTTCCATAAACAGAAAGCTGACATTGTGGCCCTTCAGGAGACCCACTTTGCCTCCCCCCGACCACCCATATTTAGGGATACCAACTACCCGACTGCTTTCTATGCTAACGGACCCTTTAAACGTAATGGTGTTGCTATTCTGTTTAACAGAAATACCCCCTTCACCTGCCACTCCCAGACGGCTGATAAAAACGGCAGGTATCTGATCCTAACCGGCCACTTAGAGGACAGACTTACGACAATAGTCTCTATCTATGCCCCCAACACGAACCAAGTGGCCTTCCTCCGTAAACTCCTTACCCTCATACAAAAAACCACAAAGGGCTCCCTGATATTACTGGGAGACTTTAACTTAGCACTAGACCCCCGCCTGGATAAATCCCATCTCCCCTCTAGCCACCAATCTCATACAGACAATCAATCGACAGCTTTCCGTAACCTCCTCTCAGAGTTTGACTTGTACGACACCTGGAGAATAACCTACCCCACAGGACGGGAATACACCTTCCACTCTCAAGTTCACAACACCTACTCGAGAATTGACTATATCCTCTTCGACAAGTGGTCCCTCCAACATTCCGTAGGAGTTGACATTCTCCCAATCACGTGGTCTGACCACGCTCCAGTGGTGTGGCATTGGAACTTTCATCCCTCCAGAATCCCCCCTAGGCCCTGGCGCCTGTTCCCCCATCTACTGTCTAACCCAGCGGCCAAAAGTACCATCCAAAAATCAATGGAGCTATATTTGTCCAACAATGAAACTACAGATACCTCGGTGATCAACCACTGGTGTGCTTTCAAAGCTGTCACAAGAGGGGCTGCTATTCAAGCGGGGGCAACTCTGAAGAGAAATGCCACCGCAACTCAAAAAGCCCTAGAGGCTAAATTAATGGAACTGGACGCCAAAAACAAAGTTGCCCCCTCTAAATCCCTGAAAGTAGAATTGGCTTCGATACGGAGCCAATTACAGAAAATGCTCCTTACCCGTACCCAATCGGCCTTAAACAGAATAAGACACAGGTTCTACCTAGCTAGCAACAGGTCGGGCAGAATGCTAGCCCGGAAGCTGCGCGCCCAGCACGCTAGAAACCGCATTAAATACATTACAGCCCCCAACAAAGAGAAAATACAGAACCCTAAAGATATAGCCAACCAGTTCGCAGATTACTATTCCAACCTATACAATCTCTCCAAAGACCCCTCCGCGCCACAGCCCACCCCTGCCTCTATCCATAGTTTCCTCAAGAACCTACACCTACCCTCTCTGACCCAGGACCAACTAGATCTCTTAAACGCCCCCTGGTCCCAATTAGAGGTCCAGTCGGTTATAAAGTCACTCCCGCGTAATAAAGCCCCTGGGCCAGATGGGTTCATTACAGAGTTTTATAAAACCTTTAGCGACTTGCTCTCCCCTTACCTCACTGACCTGTTCAACGAACTCTCCTCGCTCGGTCGCGCCCCCCCAGAACTGTTAGAAGCCAGAATTATTACCATTCCGAAGTCCGGTAAGAACCCTGCCTTGTGCCAAAACTATCGCCCTATAGCCCTCCTGAACAGTGATATCAAGATCTTCGCCAAACTAATGGCTTCCCGAATCAATCTCTATTTACCCTTGCTGATACACCCGGACCAGACAGGGTTTGTTCCGGGACGTCAGGCCCCGGACAACACACGGAGAGTCTTTAACTTAATAGACTCCCTGTCAGCTAAGCAAGATCTCCTTCTCGTCTCACTCGATGCCGAAAAGGCATTTGATCGCCTTAACTGGCAATATATGCGGGAAGTTCTGTCCCGTTTCGGCTTCAGGGACCGCATACTATCATCAATCATGTCACTATATAGCTCCCCCTCGGCCCGAGTGTTCAGCAATGGCTTTCTTTCCTCCCCTTTTAACATCACCAATGGCACAAGGCAGGGCTGCCCGCTTTCACCCCTAATATTTGTCCTCTCCATTGAACCATTAGCCACGGCCATCCGCAAAAACCCTAATATTCCTGGTCTCCAGGTGGGCCCCAACAAGCATAAACTAAGCCTCTTCGCGGATGACGTGTTACTATTCGTGACAGACCCCATCCATACGCTCCCACACGTCCACGAGATACTAACCGCATACAGTGCCGCATCTTACTATAAACTCAATACATCCAAGACTGATGCATTGCCGATCAACCTTACAGACCATCTCCCCCTACTGAAAACCACTTACACCTACAACTGGCAAACTACCTCCATAAAGTACTTAGGTATCCACATCCCCCCTAACATGGCGTCAGTATTTGATGTTAACCTCTCCCCCCTCCTAGCTTCCCTTACATCATTATCCAGATCTTGGTTGGCCTACGAAATCTCATGGATGGGTAGGATGGCAGCATTTAAAATGTCGCTCCTGCCCAAACTAATGTACCTGTTCCGCACTATCCCCTATGTTTTCCCTAAAAAATCCCTACAACAGGCCACCTCTATTCTGACAAAATATATTTGGGCATCCAAACCCCCCGCTATGGCCCGCTCCAAAATGACAATCCCAAGAGCTTATGGAGGTCTCGATCTCCCAGACCTATCCCAATATCAGGTAGCCTGCCTACTTGCCCCATCCAAACACTATTTTGAAAGCCCTACCCATAGGGCCTGGGTAGACATTGAACAATGTCACTCCCCCGATATCCCTCTTAACGACCTCCTTAAGATCCCAAAACACATCAGGCCCTCACTACCTTCCCTTCTTCCAACAACGACCGCTACCTTATATGCATGGGACCAACTACTGTCCGTTTTGCGCGCCTCTACCTCCCTTATCACTACCCTCCCTATCACCACCGTGGCGAGACTAATCCCCAACCTTAACCTCACCCTTTGGAAACAAAGTGGGATCGCAGCTCTGGGAGATATAGTCGACGCCAACTCAATCCGACCTTTCCCCTACCTCCAAGAAACATACTCCCTCCCCCCCCACGAGTACCTCCACTATCTCCAGGTGGCACACTGGTGGAACTTCCACTTCTCCAACCGCCCCACTATAGATCCCCGCCACCAGACGATCCTCTCCCGACCCTCCCAGACACTCTCCAGAGGGGATATCTCCTTCTGGTACGACTCACTCATAACCCCCGCGGAGTTCACTAAATCTCCTGCCCATAAAAAATGGGAAACTGATTTGGGCATCCAGCTCTCCGGACCTCAATGGCGTAAGATATTCCTATCCTCTTACACAATGTCCCGCTGTCTTAATCACTCGGAGATGCACATCAAATTGATAAATCGCCTCTACCTTACCCCAGATCGCCTCCACACCTTTTGGCCAACGTGCTCCAATATGTGCTGGCGACAATGCGGGAATATAGGTACCATTTACCATATTTTTTGGTCTTGCCACAAGCTCAGAGCATATTGGGGAGAAGTTTTTGAACTCATCTCGGAAGTGATCCAACTAACCCTTGCCCCTGACTCACTCCTAGCTTTATTCCATGTATACCCACAGGATCTCCCGATTGGGACAACATATGTCCTCGGACACATCCTCATAGCGGCAAGAGCAAACCTAGCTCAACAATGGAAGCAGCCCTCCCCCCCCCCCTCTTCTCCAGGTTATACTAAAAACAAACCACCATTTCCTCATGGAAACCGGTTTCCAGCCCCACTCCCTTAATCCCACCTCGCCACACTCTAAATGGGCTCCCTGGCACTCATATATGTCTGCAAGAGAGGGTACTAGAGTCCCCTCCTCAGCCACGTCTGGACAAACAACCATGTTTAGCCTGAATGAGACCCCAGAGTCTGACCCAGACCCCCCCTCACCCCACACCCCGGTCTAACTGATGCTCTCCTACCTTAGACTAACCCTATAACTGAATTGTATCTGTATGCCTGTGTTCAGTTCGCTCTGCGTAGCGTTCTAATATGTCTGTTATGGTCATGTACAAAACTCTGTAGGCAAATTATAACTGTCTTATATTGTTCTCACCCACGATTGCAGTCCCCCCCCCCCCCCCCAATGTTTCCCCCCTTTTTTCATTTCTGTACCCCATATATAAATTTGTGTCAATAAAAATTTGTTGATGGAAAAAAAAAAAAGGGTATACGTATAAAAAGATAACTGCGTGCGGCCCCTAATTGGAGCCGTACTGGGCAAAAGTCAAAGTGCATATGCTGGGTGAGGTGCAAACCCTATGGCGTGAGTGGTTTAAATGCAGGGAGAAATACTGAGTCCCTGCTGGGTATCTATAATAAGCAAAAACAGCCCTGTGTGGGGTGATGCAGCCAGCATCACTGTATGCGCATAGCACCAGAAGCCAGAAATTGCAACAACAGAATGCCAGCATCTTGTATATTATATGTTATCCTGGTGTGTCACCTGGACACCGATAAGGCTGGGGGACTGGTGTCACACAGTGGGATGACAAGTACCTTTAACAAGGGGGAGAGAAAAGGAAGAAGGAAGACATGATTGTGTGTTAGTGGACCAAAATGGTTACAAAAAATGATGTAGGCCAAGTGTGTCATTAGGGCCTTTAGGGTGTAGTGTGTCCATTTTGTAAATCCACTTGGACTCAAGCTGCAGAAGCTGTTTGGAACGGTTGCCACCCCGTATGTGTGCCGGCACGTGGTCTATGATCTTATATTTGATCATTGCCATGTTATGTTTGGCCTTGGCGAAATTCCTGGTCACTGGTTGCTCCCCTGAGCCAGAATGAAGGGCTGCCCATATGGCACAATCGGTCTTGCCGATGTAATGTATTCCACATGGACAATAAATGATGTAGATAACAAATTTAGTCGTGCACGTGAGGGGCCATCTGATTTAAAAAAAATTTACCCGTATAGAGATGTGCAACTTCGGTGCAAGCTGTCATGAAGCTGCATGTTGTGCAGCCTAGGCACCGGTAACAGCCCATTCTGGTGGGTCTGATTTGTCTAGAAGGGGTGTCAAAATTTGTAATCTCGGTCTTGACCAATAGGTCCTTCAAGTTTGGGCCGCGCTTGTAGCTCGGCATCAGCTTGGTGTCTTTGAACACCGGTAGCTCGGGATCCGAACGCACAATTTCCCACCAGTTTTTTACTCTGCTGGTGGTTTCTCGGCTGGCAGAGCTAAAGTCATTAACCCATGGAATACATGGCTTTATGACTTTAGGTGTTGCACCTGTGATAAGAGTGGTGCGCTCACACGCCAGAGCCCTGGCCTTGGCTTTAAGTAGGCCCTGTCTTGGGTAGCCTCTGTCCTCGAACTTCTGCTGCATGATGTCCAGTTGGTGATGGGTTTCAGAGTCGGTATCAGTGATCCTGCATACTCTCAAAAACTGAGTATGGGAGACTCTCCACCGTGTTGCGTGGGTGCGAGCTGTTGTGTCTAAGTATAGTATTGCGATCTGTCGGTTTGACATACAAAGAAGTGTGTGTAAATCCCAAAAATACAAATGTGTAAAAAATAGGCGTATTTCTGCCTACGAATACACCTATTTTTTACGAATCCATTTTGGTACATTTCCCCCGATGTATACATAGTATATATATACACGCTATACTGCTGTTCTGTTCTCAAAGACAACATGAAGCATATATATCACTTGTGGAGCCGATATTTATGGTACAACACGCCCCTGTAATTCTCACATTCATAGAGATCCCACAGCACATCTCCCCCATGTGTTAGAGCCTGACATCTCCGATTTACAAACATGATCATTAGCGATCAGTTTGACCATGTTATTATTGTATACAGAGATCCATATGTAACACAACCGTCCGGATCCCTGTGTTAACACCATACAATTGTCACGCTAGATGCGGTGACATCTTCTTCACATCACTTCTTAAACATTGCTCGGGCAGTAGTCCCGTGGCATCTGAAATTTACACTTCAAACTTGCACCATTTTTTAACATTGTTTTACTGTTTTAATGTAGGTTATTTATGTGCCATTTATGTGTTGTTATAGGCAGAAGCCAAACCCGGATCCTGGAGCGGAGGTTGTCATACAGAAGTGGGCGATACGGTGGGGTCACCATAGCAACCCATCTACAACAGAGGGGAGCGTGATGATGCAGTGAGGCTCCGCCCACTGACATCCGCCCGCACCGGAAGCCGCACTGGACGCAACCGGGACGCTCCACGTACGGGAATGGTGAGTATGCACATGCTGTATGTATTTAAATGTTTGCTGTGTCACCCGCACGCGTTGTACACCTTGACAAAGGGGTATCCAGTCCCCGAAACGTCGGTCACCTCCAATAAACACATTGTTAAGCCCACGGAGTGCCGCTGCCTGCTTGGATAATTCCTTAGATAGATAGATACCAGAAAGAACCCCCACTGGGGGAATAAACAGCACTCACCAGTCTGTAGTTCAATGGAGGTACAACCAGGAGGTAATCCAAAGTTTATTTTCTGCAAGAGAGATCTTCTGACGTTTCGGTCCCCGCTGGTACCTTTATCAAGGCAGCCACTGTGTCAAATAGTCGCAACTTAAATCTGTGTGGGAAGGGGGATATATAGCCTTTGAGTATAAAGAAACATAAAAATATATGATACAGCCAGTACAGGATATGGCGGGTGAGCCAGTGACAGGGACTATAGAGAGGTAGGGCAGGGGGATCAGAGGCGGTCCTGCAGCGATGCATAACCCACAACAGAGAGAGCCGGCACCGGGAAGGGTGATCCCTGGAGAGGACAAGGGCCTGTGCAGTGCTGTGAGCTGCTGACCTGTAAGGAGCGGAGGCTGCGCAGCTGTGAGACCAGGAATGGCGCCAGGAGAGCCAGGCTCCTCCAAGTCCCCTACTGCTGCCACCTGCCAGAGGGAAGGGAACCGCGCTGCCCCCACTAGCTGCCAACCACAGGAGGAGCCCCAAACCCGGAGAGAACAGAATGATGTGTGCTGCCGAGGTTTCCTACATAGTGCCTGCCTGTGGAGGAGCCGAGAGGGTGAAGACTAGAACCTCATGGAAGAAGGTGCTGAGGGGGTAAATTACCTGGGAGCACACCCAGCCGGAGGATTCTCCTGAAGTTGCTCCGAAGAAGATAGAGGACGCAGCAGCTGGAGGGCCATGAGTTTGGGGTGGGGTGAGCCACCTGTGTAATTACATCGGTCACATTAGGCTCTGATATGTGGCTTTGGCGAGGGAGGAGATGGGGAGATGGAGCAGGAAGAGATGACTAGCACCGAAGGGGAGGGAGTGCAGCAGGGGCAGAAAACCCGGCATTCCATCACTGCTGATCATGTAGCATGCAGCACCGATTACAATAGGTACACAGCGCCTGCATATACTGCTCTCCATTCTCCGCACGTCTGCTCCTTCTCCACACCTCCTCAGCCCCCTCCCCTTCACTTCCCCTTCTCCTCACCCCCTCTCCTGCTCTCCCTTCTCTGCTTTTACCTCTCCCCCCTCTCCTATGCTCCCCCTCCTCCTCTCCTTCACTTTCCCTCCTCTGCTCTTGCTCTCCCTTCTCCTCTTGCTCTCCGTTCTCCTCTCCTTCCCTCCACTCCTCCTACTCCTTCCCTTAGCTCCCCCACCTCCTCCTCATCTACTCTCCATCCTCCGCTCCCTCCTCCTCTCCTCCCCCCCTCTCCTCCCCCACAACCTCTCTTCAGCTTCCCTTCCTCCGCTCCTCCTCTCCTCTGCTCCTCCTTTCCTCTGCTTCCCCTCCTTTCTTCTGCTTCCAATCCTCTTCACCCCTCCCCTGCTTTCCCTTCTCCTTGTCTCCGCTCCTCTTCTCCTCAGCTACCACATCTCTTTCCCTCCTCCAGTACCCCTCCTCCTCCTCCTCTCCTTTGCTTCCCTCCTGCTCACCTCATCTCCTCCGCACCCCCTCCCCTTCTCTCACTTCTCCGCTTCCCCTCTCTTCCGCTCCCCCTCCCCTCTTCTCCTGCACTTCCCCTCCTCCTCACCCCTCTCCTCTTCTCCTGCTCTCCCTTCTCCTCTACTCTGCTCCCCCTCCTCTTACTCCTCTCCCTCCTCCTCTCTTTTGCCCCACCTCCTCTTCTCTGCTCCCCTTCTCTCTCTCCTCCCCACCACTTTTCGTCGGAGGAGGAGGAGCATTTCAATCGCTGCTGATCATGTACCATGCAGCACCAATTACAAGAGGTACACAGTGCCTTCTGTGCTACTTCTCTAGATGTCCGCTTCTCTCCTCCTCCACTCCTTTGCTCCTTCTCGGATCCCCCTCCTCCACTCCTTTGCTCCTTCTTCTCTGATCCCTCTCCTCCTCTCCTCCTTCCCCTCCTCCTCTCCCCAGCTCTCCCTTTCCCCTCTTTTGCTCTCCTCACCAATTTCCCCACACTTTTCTCTCTCTGACTGCCAGTGAACCTGTGCTGGGGTACAGGAAGAGAAGACCCAGCGCCGGGGAGATGGAGCAGGAAGAGATGACTAGCACAGAAGAAGAGAAAGTGCAGCAGACCCAGTCTGCCCAGGAGCAGGGGCAACAAAATCATCGCTACCATCGCTGCTGATTGTCACAGGAGGTACCCAGCACCAGCTTGCACTGCGCTCCCTTCTCTGCACCTCCTCCATGCCTCCTCTCCTCCTCCTCTCCCCCTCTTCTTGTCTGCTCCTGCTCTCTGTTCTCCCCTCCTCCTCAGCTCCCCAACCACCTCCTCCGCTCCCCCTCCTCCTTTCCTGTTTCCCCCTCCTTTCTTTTGCTTCCAATACTCCTCACCCCCTCCCCTACTTTCCTTTCTTCTTTCCTCTCACTCCTCAGCTCCCCTTCCTCTTCTGCTTCCCCTCCTCCTCTCGCTTCCCTCCTGCTCACCTCCTATACTCCGCACCCCCTCCCCTTCTCTGCTCCTCCACTCCCCCCTCCTCTCCTTCACTTCCCCTCCTCCACACCCCCTCTCCTTTTCTCTTTCTCTCTCTCCACCCTCTCTCTCTCTCTCCACCCTCTCTCTCTCTCTCCACCCTCTCTCTCTCCACCCTCTCTCTCTCCACCCTCTCTCTCTCTCCACCCTCTCTCTCTCTCCACCCTCTCTCTCTCCACCCTCTCTCTCTCTCCACCCTCTCTCTCTCTCCTCTCTTATCAAAATTATGTAGGCCAAGTGTGTCATTAAGGCCTTTAGGGTGTAGTGTGTCCATTTTGTAAATCCACTTGGACTCAAGCTGCAGAAGCTGTTTGGAACGGTTGCCACCCCGTATGTGTACCGGCACGTGGTCTATGATCTTATATTTGATCATTGCCATGTTATGTTTGGCCTTGGCGAAATGCCTGGTCACTGGTTGCTCCCCTGAGCCAGAATGAAGGGCTGCCCGTATGGCACAATCGGTCTTGCCGATGTAATGTATTCCACATGGACAATAAATGATGTAGATAACAAATTTAGTCGTGCACGTGAGGGGCCATCTGATTTAAAAAAAATTTACCCATATAGAGATGTGCAACTTCGATGCAAGCTGTCACGAAGCTGCATGTTGTGCAGCCTAGGCACCGGTAACAGCCCATTCTGGTGGGTCTGATTTGTCTAGAAGGGGTGTCAAAATTTGTAATCTCGGTCTTGACCAATAGGTCCTTCAAGTTTGGGCCGCGCTTGTAGCTCGGCATCAGCTTGGTGTCTTTGAACACCGGTAGCTCGGGATCCGAACGCACAATTTCCCACCAGTTTTTTACTCTGCTGGTGGTTTCTCGGCTGGCAGAGCTAAAGTCATTAACCCATGGAATACATGGCTTTATGACTTTAGGTGTTGCACCTGTGATAAGAGTGATGCGCTCACACGCCAGAGCCCTGGCCTTGGCTTTAAGTAGGCCCTGTCTGGGGTAGCCTCTGTCCTCGAACTTCTGCTGCATGATGTCCAGTTGGTGATGGGTTTCAGAGTCGGTATCAGTGATCCTGCATACTCTCAAAAACTGAGTATGGGAGACTCTCCACCGTGTTGCCTGGGTGCAAGCTGTTGTGTCTAAGTATAGTATTGCGATCTGTCGGTTTAGCATACAAAGAAGTGTGTGTAAATCCCAAAAATACAAATGTGTAAAAAATAGGCGTATTTCTGCCTACGAATCCATTTTGGTACATTTCCCCCGATGTATACATAGTATATATATATACACGCTATACTGCTGTTCTGTTCTCAAAGACAACATGAAGCATATATATCACTTGTGGAGCCGATATTTATGGTACAACACGCCCCTGTAATTCTCACATTCATAGAGATCCCACAGCACATCTCCCCCATGTGTTAGAGCCTGACATCTCCGATTTACAAACATGATCATTAGCGATCAGTTTGACCATGTTATTATTGTATACAGAGATCCATATGTAACACACCCGTCCGGATCCCTGTGTTAACACCATACAATTGTCACGCTAGATGCGGTGACATCTTCTTCACATCACTTCTTAAACATTGCTCGGGCAGTAGTCCCGTGGCATCTGAAATTTACACTTCAAACTTGCACCATTTTTTAACATTGTTTTACTGTTTTAATGTAGGTTATTTATGTTCCATTTATGTGTTGTTATAGGCAGAAGCCAAACCCGGATCCTGGAGCAGAGGTTGTCATACAGAAGTGGGCGATACGGTGGGGTCACCATAGCAACCCATCTACAACAGAGGGGAGCGTGATGATGCAGTGAGGCTCCGCCCACTGACATCCGCCCGCACCGGAAGCCGCACTGGACGCAACCGGGACGCTCCACGTACGGGAATGGTGAGTATGCACATGCTGTATGTATTTAAATGTTTGCTGTGTCACCCGCACGCGTTGTACACCTTGACAAAGGGGTATCCAGTCCCCGAAACGTCGGTCACCTCCAATAAACACATTGTTAAGCCCACGGAGTGCCGCTGCCTGCTTGGATAATTCCTTAGATAGATAGATACCAGAAAGAACCCCCACTGGGGGAATAAACAGCACTCACCAGTCTGTAGTTCAATGGAGGTACAACCAGGAGGTAATCCAAAGTTTATTTTCTGCAAGAGAGATCTTCTGACGTTTCGGTCCCCGCTGGTACCTTTATCAAGGCAGCCACTGTGTCAAATAGTCGCAACTTAAATCTGTGTGGGAAGGGGGATATATAGCCTTTGAGTATAAAGAAATATAAAAATATATGATACAGCCAGTACAGGATATGGCGGGTGAGCCAGTGACAGGGACTATAGAGAGGTAGGGCAGGGGGATCAGAGGCGGTCCTGCAGCGATGCATAACCCACAACAGAGAGAGCCGGCACCGGGAAGGGTGATCCCTGGAGAGGACAAGGGCCTGTGCAGTGCTGTGAGCTGCTAACCTGTAAGGAGCGGAGGCTGCGCAGCTGTGAGACCAGGAATGGCGCCAGGAGAGCCAGGCTCCTCCAAGTCCCCTACTGCTGCCACCTGCCAGAGGGAAGGGAACCGCGCTGCCCCCACTAGCTGCCAACCACAGGAGGAGCCCCAAACCCGGAGAGAACAGAATGATGTGTGCTGCCGAGGTGTCCTACATAGTGCCTGCCTGTGGAGGAGCCGAGAGGGTGAAGACTAGAACCTCAAGGAAGAAGGTGCTGAGGGGGTAAATTACCTGGGAGCACACCCAGCCGGAGGATTCTCCTGAAGTTGCTCCGAAGAAGATAGAGGACGCAGCAAGTGGAGACCAAGGTGCGCAGGCACCGCGGAGGACACCCGCTCTCGAGGAACCAGGACTGGAGGACATGCAAAGGACCCCTAGCTGGAGACCTGTAGAAGCCCCCTCAGTGGTGCGGAGCTGCCCCTAGAGATGCCTGCCCGAAAGTAAGTTAAGAACACGATGTAACATCAAGGACAGGAGCTGCTCAGAGGACAGGTGACAGCCCAGCGGAGGAGAGGATAGAGGAGGATCCCCAGCCTGATAGGAGCCGGGGGTGGAAGCAGAGGCCGACCCAGAACAGCACAACAGGCGGAGCAGAGGACAACCCAGCACCTCCTGCTGCAGGAGCCGAGGACACGGGACACAAGGCAGACGTCAGGCTCATGGCAGATGCTGTGCGGCTGTGGTACAGGTATATGTGCGCTGTTGTGTGTTTATGCTGGGCGTTATGGGTAATAGAGGAGGTTTCTTTTTTAGGATGTCGGTATGTGGTAGACTCGCTAGTTATAGGATGTGTAGTATGCTAGGGTTTGTGGTTATAGTGGATGTATTTGTGTATGCAGGGCACCATTTGCGGATGTACTAAAAGGATGATCACAAAAAGGGATGATCGGGATGATTGCCTGCAGTTCCTATTCGCACCACTAGATGTCACAATTTTTTTTACTTCAACTGAGAATTTGTATGTTGGACACTGGTTGTGTATCCTGGACAGTCGGTAGAATAGGTAATCAGCGCTCAGTATCATTCTGTGGAGTTTTCGTAGCTTCTTAAAAGAAGCTGTAAGCGCTGCACAGGGAGGCCAGGCAGTGTCTCCCCTGTGCACAGTGAGCTGACAGGACGCGCTTCTGTCAGCTCCTGCTGTGCTAGCAGTGTGAGGATTCACTAATGAGAATCCTCACACTGTGCCTACCTAGCTAGTGTAAAAGTTAATAAAATAATAAAAACCCTAACTAACTCTACTCCTTCAGCTGCTCCGGCAGCCCTTTAGAATAGCACCCACTCCAGTGGGCACCTAACACGAACTGAGGAGTCTGGGATGCAGTAGGGGAGGAGCCTACCCTCCAAAAGCTTTAGGATAGGTGCCTGGCTCCTGCGGACCCTCCTACATCCCAATGTGAAGCTGTGTCACCAGGACCATTGAAAGAGAAAAGTATGTGCTGCACATACTTTTTGTACTTGCTTTTCATCGCATTGTATGCACAACGCATGTACAAGGATGAATGCGATGCGTGCTATTTAAGCTCAAAATGCACACCCGCATCGAGACGTGTATGGGCACCTTAAGTCAGAGAGAACCTGAGAATTCTGACTGGGAAGTGCAATTAACAGGTCAGATGTGGACTGCTGCTTTGAAGTTGGATATCTCCATTTCCCCAGGGCCGATTTTAAAAATTCTGGTATCCCTGGAAAAAGGGGATCCTCAGCTATCAGAGTATGGCCCTTATACACCTGGGGCCCTAGAGCAAGTGCCCATTAAGCCCATACGAAAAGACCGCCCTGGTCCCGGTTCGCTGACATCATCCGGGGGCGATTATGCTGTGTACACACGGGGGCGATAGGGGCTGAAATAGCTGGGAATATGGTTGCTGAGCGACCATATTGCCAGTGATTGGAGTGTGCACCAGCGATAAATCGCCGGGTGCGCGCTCCCGTTTTCACAAAACGGGACACTGGGCAATATGATTGCTGATATGATTGCTAGCAATATATTGCCAGCGATCATATTGCCCCGTGTGTACGCACCTTTATTCCTAACAATTTTGCTGCACCCGTCATCTTGAAACGTGCACATGTCCCTTTGTTGATGAATTTACAAGACTGCCTAATTAGAGCAATAATTGATATTTGCGTGGAGATTAATAACAGTATTACAGACACACATGCTATGACCGATAACACACACGTAACAGACTTATTTTAATTTTTTTTCTAATGCACTTTATTTCACATTTATCACTTTTCACTTATGTTTTTAATATTTCGCTGTCCTTAATAAATGATTCAATAAACATCATGTTTTAGCCAATTCCCTTTTTTTTGGGTCACTTTATTAATGTACCTATAACATTAATCAGAACATTAATATATGCTAACCTAGATTGCCCCTTGTAGGAATACTTTATCTTTCTTTGCTTCCAAGTCTAATACATATTCCTGGGTGCGCCTCCCCCATTACCAATTGATACTTAATATAGTAATGCAGGGGTGAGATAGCTATACCAATTACAGGCCGTTCGGATTGATAGCCTCTATCTATTAACCTGTATCAGCGATATCAGATGGTCGACAGTCATCAGGTCGACATACTGCAAAGTCGACATGGGTCTAGGTCGACAGGTCATTAGGTCAACATGGTCTAGGTCGACTGGGTTTTTCACTGGATTTTTGGGGGGTTTTTTGAGCCGACATGTGCCGACAGGCGGAATTTCATGCCCTACCATCCACATTGGATTGTGTTGACCGTTTTCAGCGTCAATTTAAACCAGGTCGATCTTTTTCATATGTAGACCTTTTCACTGCCGACCAAAAGATCTAATTACTGTCGACTTAATGACCCTCACCCCTGGTCACAGCGTCTATAAACTGTTATGTAGGACAGGAGATAAGTTCCGAAAACTAAAATATCATAAATTCCCAAACGTTGGGCAAAAGAAGCAGCCTCTGTGTTTTCCTTCACATGTAGTCATACAGGTAGAGTCGGACAACAGGAATAATAGGCGCTACATGATAATGTATTTATAGCATTCCTCCGAAAAGGCATTTGATCGCCTTAACTGGCAATATATGCGGGAAGTTCTGTCCCGTTTCGGCTTCAGGGACCGCATACTATCATCAATCATGTCACTATAGAGCTCCCCCTCGGCCCGAGTGTTCAGCAATGGCTTTCTTTCCTCCCCTTTTAACATCACCAATGGCACAAGGCAGGGCTGCCCGCTTTCACCCCTAATATTTGTCCTCTCCATTGAACCATTAGCCACGGCCATCCGCAAAAACCCTAATATTCCTGGTCTCCAGGTGGGCCCCAACAAGCATAAACTAAGCCTCTTCGCGGATGACGTGTTACTATTCGTGACAGACCCCATCCATACGCTCCCACACGTCCACGAGATACTAACCGCATACAGTGCCGCATCTTACTATAAACTCAATACATCCAAGACTGATGCATTGCCGATCAACCTTACAGACCATCTCCCCCTACTGAAAACCACTTACACCTACAACTGGCAAACTACCTCCATAAAGTACTTAGGTATCCACATCCCCCCTAACATGGCGTCAGTATTTGATGTTAACCTCTCCCCCCTCCTAGCTTCCCTTACATCATTATCCAGATCTTGGTTGGCCTACGAAATCTCATGGATGGGTAGGATGGCAGCATTTAAAATGTCGCTCCTGCCCAAACTAATGTACCTGTTCCGCACTATCCCCTATGTTTTCCCTAAAAAATCCCTACAACAGGCCACCTCTATTCTGACAAAATATATTTGGGCATCCAAACCCCCCGCTATGGCCCGCTCCAAAATGACAATCCCAAGAGCTTATGGAGGTCTCGATCTCCCAGACCTATCCCAATATCAGGTAGCCTGCCTACTTGCCCCATCCAAACACTATTTTGAAAGCCCTACCCATAGGGCCTGGGTAGACATTGAACAATGTCACTCCCCCGATATCCCTCTTAACGACCTCCTTAAGATCCCAAAACACATCAGGCCCTCACTACCTTCCCTTCTTCCAACAACGACCGCTACCTTATATGCATGGGACCAACTACTGTCCGTTTTGCGCGCCTCTACCTCCCTTATCACTACCCTCCCTATCACCACCGTGGCGAGACTAATCCCCAACCTTAACCTCACCCTTTGGAAACAAAGTGGGATCGCAGCTCTGGGAGATATAGTCGACGCCAACTCAATCCGACCTTTCCCCTACCTCCAAGAAACATACTCCCTCCCCCCCCACGAGTACCTCCACTATCTCCAGGTGGCACACTGGTGGAACTTCCACTTCTCCAACCGCCCCACTATAGATCCCCGCCACCAGACGATCCTCTCCCGACCCTCCCAGACACTCTCCAGAGGGGATATCTCCTTCTGGTACGACTCACTCATAACCCCCGCGGAGTTCACTAAATCTCCTGCCCATAAAAAATGGGAAACTGATTTGGGCATCCAGCTCTCCGGACCTCAATGGCGTAAGATATTCCTATCCTCTTACACAATGTCCCGCTGTCTTAATCACTCGGAGATGCACATCAAATTGATAAATCGCCTCTACCTTACCCCAGATCGCCTCCACACCTTTTGGCCAACGTGCTCCAATATGTGCTGGCGACAATGCGGGAATATAGGTACCATTTACCATATTTTTTGGTCTTGCCACAAGCTCAGAGCATATTGGGGAGAAGTTTTTGAACTCATCTCGGAAGTGATCCAACTAACCCTTGCCCCTGACTCACTCCTAGCTTTATTCCATGTATACCCACAGGATCTCCCGATTGGGACAACATATGTCCTCGGACACATCCTCATAGCGGCAAGAGCAAACCTAGCTCAACAATGGAAGCAGCCCTCCCCCCCCCCCTCTTCTCCAGGTTATACTAAAAACAAACCACCATTTCCTCATGGAAACCGGTTTCCAGCCCCACTCCCTTAATCCCACCTCGCCACACTCTAAATGGGCTCCCTGGCACTCATATATGTCTGCAAGAGAGGGTACTAGAGTCCCCTCCTCAGCCACGTCTGGACAAACAACCATGTTTAGCCTGAATGAGACCCCAGAGTCTGACCCAGACCCCCCCTCACCCCACACCCCGGTCTAACTGATGCTCTCCTACCTTAGACTAACCCTATAACTGAATTGTATCTGTATGCCTGTGTTCAGTTCGCTCTGCGTAGCGTTCTAATATGTCTGTTATGGTCATGTACAAAACTCTGTAGGCAAATTATAACTGTCTTATATTGTTCTCACCCACGATTGCAGTCCCCCCCCCCCAATGTTTCCCCCCTTTTTTCATTTCTGTACCCCATATATAAATTTGTGTCAATAAAAATTTGTTGATGGAAAAAAAAAAGGGTATACGTATAAAAAGATAACTGCGTGCGGCCCCTAATTGGAGCCGTACTGGGCAAAAGTCAAAGTGCATATGCTGGGTGAGGTGCAAACCCTATGGCGTGAGTGGTTTAAATACAGGGAGAAATACTGAGTCCCTGCTGGGTATCTATAATAAGCAAAAACAGCCCTGTGTGGGGTGATGCAGCCAGCATCACTGTATGCGCATAGCACCAGAAGCCAGAAATTGCAACAACAGAATGCCAGCATCTTGTATATTATATGTTATCCTGGTGTGTCACCTGGACACCGATAAGGCTGGGGGACTGGTGTCACACAGTGGGATGACAAGTACCTTTAACAAGGGGGAGAGAAAAGGAAGAAGGAAGACATGATTGTGTGTTAGTGGACCAAAATGGTTACAAAAAATGATGTAGGCCAAGTGTGTCATTAAGGCCTTTAGGGTGTAGTGTGTCCATTTTGTAAATCCACTTGGACTCAAGCTGCAGAAGCTGTTTGGAACGGTTGCCACCCCGTATGTGTGCCGGCACGTGGTCTATGATCTTATATTTGATCATTGCCATGTTATGTTTGGCCTTGGCGAAATTCCTGGTCACTGGTTGCTCCCCTGAGCCAGAATGAAGGGCTGCCCGTATGGCACAATCGGTCTTGCCGATGTAATGTATTCCACATGGACAATAAATGATGTAGATAACAAATTTAGTCGTGCACGTGAGGGGCCATCTGATTTAAATTTTTTTTACCCGTATAGAGATGTGCAACTTCGGTGCAAGCTGTCATGAAGCTGCATGTTGTGCAGCCTAGGCACCGGTAACAGCCCATTCTGGTGGGTCTGATTTGTCTAGAAGGGGTGTCAAAATTTGTAATCTCGGTCTTGACCAATAGGTCCTTCAAGTTTGGGCCGCGCTTGTAGCTCGGCATCAGCTTGGTGTCTTTGAACACCGGTAGCTCGGGATCCGAACGCACAATTTCCCACCAGTTTTTTACTCTGCTGGTGGTTTCTCGGCTGGCAGAGCTAAAGTCATTAACCCATGGAATACATGGCTTTATGACTTTAGGTGTTGCACCTGTGATAAGAGTGGTGCGCTCACACGCCAGAGCCCTGGCCTTGGCTTTAAGTAGGCCCTGTCTGGGGTAGCCTCTGTCCTCGAACTTCTGCTGCATGATGTCCAGTTGGTGATGGGTTTCAGAGTCGGTATCAGTGATCCTGCATACTCTCAAAAACTGAGTATGGGAGACTCTCCACCGTGTTGCGTGGGTGCGAGCTGTTGTGTCTAAGTATAGTATTGCGATCTGTCGGTTTGACATACAAAGAAGTGTGTGTAAATCCCAAAAATACAAATGTGTAAAAAATAGGCGTATTTCTGCCTACGAATACACCTATTTTTTACGAATCCATTTTGGTACATTTCCCCCGATGTATACATAGTATATATATACACGCTATACTGCTGTTCTGTTCTCAAAGACAACATGAAGCATATATATCACTTGTGGAGCCGATATTTATGGTACAACACGCCCCTGTAATTCTCACATTCATAGAGATCCCACAGCACATCTCCCCCATGTGTTAGAGCCTGACATCTCCGATTTACAAACATGATCATTAGCGATCAGTTTGACCATGTTATTATTGTATACAGAGATCCATATGTAACACAACCGTCCGGATCCCTGTGTTAACACCATACAATTGTCACGCTAGATGCGGTGACATCTTCTTCACATCACTTCTTAAACATTGCTCGGGCAGTAGTCCCGTGGCATCTGAAATTTACACTTCAAACTTGCACCATTTTTTAACATTGTTTTACTGTTTTAATGTAGGTTATTTATGTGCCATTTATGTGTTGTTATAGGCAGAAGCCAAACCCGGATCCTGGAGCGGAGGTTGTCATACAGAAGTGGGCGATACGGTGGGGTCACCATAGCAACCCATCTACAACAGAGGGGAGCGTGATGATGCAGTGAGGCTCCGCCCACTGACATCCGCCCGCACCGGAAGCCGCACTGGACGCAACCGGGACGCTCCACGTACGGGAATGGTGAGTATGCACATGCTGTATGTATTTAAATGTTTGCTGTGTCACCCGCACGCGTTGTACACCTTGACAAAGGGGTATCCAGTCCCCGAAACGTCGGTCACCTCCAATAAACACATTGTTAAGCCCACGGAGTGCCGCTGCCTGCTTGGATAATTCCTTAGATAGATAGATACCAGAAAGAACCCCCACTGGGGGAATAAACAGCACTCACCAGTCTGTAGTTCAATGGAGGTACAACCAGGAGGTAATCCAAAGTTTATTTTCTGCAAGAGAGATCTTCTGACGTTTCGGTCCCCGCTGGTACCTTTATCAAGGCAGCCACTGTGTCAAATAGTCGCAACTTAAATCTGTGTGGGAAGGGGGATATATAGCCTTTGAGTATAAAGAAACATAAAAATATATGATACAGCCAGTACAGGATATGGCGGGTGAGCCAGTGACAGGGACTATAGAGAGGTAGGGCAGGGGGATCAGAGGCGGTCCTGCAGCGATGCATAACCCACAACAGAGAGAGCCGGCACCGGGAAGGGTGATCCCTGGAGAGGACAAGGGCCTGTGCAGTGCTGTGAGCTGCTGACCTGTAAGGAGCGGAGGCTGCGCAGCTGTGAGACCAGGAATGGCGCCAGGAGAGCCAGGCTCCTCCAAGTCCCCTACTGCTGCCACCTGCCAGAGGGAAGGGAACCGCGCTGCCCCCACTAGCTGCCAACCACAGGAGGAGCCCCAAACCCGGAGAGAACAGAATGATGTGTGCTGCCGAGGTTTCCTACATAGTGCCTGCCTGTGGAGGAGCCGAGAGGGTGAAGACTAGAACCTCATGGAAGAAGGTGCTGAGGGGGTAAATTACCTGGGAGCACACCCAGCCGGAGGATTCTCCTGAAGTTGCTCCGAAGAAGATAGAGGACGCAGCAGCTGGAGGGCCATGAGTTTGGGGTGGGGTGAGCCACCTGTGTAATTACATCGGTCACATTAGGCTCTGATATGTGGCTTTGGCGAGGGAGGAGATGGGGAGATGGAGCAGGAAGAGATGACTAGCACCGAAGGGGAGGGAGTGCAGCAGGGGCAGAAAACCCGGCATTCCATCACTGCTGATCATGTAGCATGCAGCACCGATTACAATAGGTACACAGCGCCTGCATATACTGCTCTCCATTCTCTGCACGTCTGCTCCTTCTCCACACCTCCTCAGCCCCCTCCCCTTCACTTCCCCTTCTCCTCACCCCCTCTCCTGCTCTCCCTTCTCTGCTTTTACCTCTCCCCCCTCTCCTATGCTCCCCCTCCTCCTCTCCTTCACTTTCCCTCCTCTGCTCTTGCTCTCCCTTCTCCTCTTGCTCTCCGTTCTCCTCTCCTTCCCTCCACTCCTCCTACTCCTTCCCTTAGCTCCCCCACCTCCTCCTCATCTACTCTCCATCCTCCGCTCCCTCCTCCTCTCCTCCCCCCCTCTCCTCCCCCACAACCTCTCTTCAGCTTCCCTTCCTCCGCTCCTCCTCTCCTCTGCTCCTCCTTTCCTCTGCTTCCCCTCCTTTCTTCTGCTTCCAATCCTCTTCACCCCTCCCCTGCTTTCCCTTCTCCTTGTCTCCGCTCCTCTTCTCCTCAGCTACCACATCTCTTTCCCTCCTCCACTACCCCTCCTCCTCCTCCTCTCCTTTGCTTCCCTCCTGCTCACCTCATCTCCTCCGCACCCCCTCCCCTTCTCTCACTTCTCCGCTTCCCCTCTCTTCCGCTCCCCCTCCCCTCTTCTCCTGCACTTCCCCTCCTCCTCACCCCTCTCCTCTTCTCCTGCTCTCCCTTCTCCTCTACTCTGCTCCCCCTCCTCTTACTCCTCTCCCTCCTCCTCTCTTTTGCCCCACCTCCTCTTCTCTGCTCCCCTTCTCTCTCTCCTCCCCACCACTTTTCGTAGGAGGAGGAGGAGCATTTCAATCGCTGCTGATCATGTACCATGCAGCACCAATTACAAGAGTTACACAGTGCCTTCTGTGCTACTTCTCTAGATGTCCGCTTCTCTCCTCCTCCACTCCTTTGCTCCTTCTCGGATCCCCCTCCTCCACTCCTTTGCTCCTTCTTCTCTGATCCCTCTCCTTCTTTTTATCCCCTCCCTCTCCTCCTCTCCCCAGCTCTCCCTTTCCCCTCTTTTGCTCTCCTCACCAATTTCCCCACACTTTTCTCTCTCTGACTGCCAGTGAACCTGTGCTGGGGTACAGGAAGAGAAGACCCAGCGCCGGGGAGATGGAGCAGGAAGAGATGACTAGCACAGAAGAAGAGAAAGTGCAGCAGACCCAGTCTGCCCAGGAGCAGGGGCAACAAAATCATTGCTACCATCGCTGCTGATTGTCACAGGAGGTACCCAGCACCAGCTTGCACTGCGCTCCCTTCTCTGCACCTCCTCCATGCCTCCTCTCCTCCTCCTCTCCCCCTCTTCTTGTCTGCTCCTGCTCTCTGTTCTCCCCTCCTCCTCAGCTCCCCAACCACCTCCTCCGCTCCCCCTCCTCCTTTCCTGTTTCCCCCTCCTTTCTTTTGCTTCCAATACTCCTCACCCCCTCCCCTACTTTCCTTTCTTCTTTCCTCTCACTCCTCAGCTCCCCTTCCTCTTCTGCTTCCCCTCCTCCTCTCGCTTCCCTCCTGCTCACCTCCTATACTCCGCACCCCCTCCCCTTCTCTGCTCCTCCACTCCCACCTCCTCTCCTTCACTTCCCCTCCTCCACACCCCCTCTCCTTTTCTCTTTCTCTCTCTCCACCCTCTCTCTCTCTCTCCACCCTCTCTCTCTCCACACTCTCTCTCTCCACCCTCTCTCTCTCCACCCTCTCTCTCTCTCCACCCTCTCTCTCTCCACCCTCTCTCTCCACCCTCTCTCTCTCTCCTCTCTTATCAAAATTATGTAGGCCAAGTGTGTCATTAAGGCCTTTAGGGTGTAGTGTGTCCATTTTGTAAATCCACTTGGACTCAAGCTGCAGAAGCTGTTTGGAACGGTTGCCACCCCGTATGTGTACCGGCACGTGGTCTATGATCTTATATTTGATCATTGCCATGTTATGTTTGGCCTTGGCGAAATGCCTGGTCACTGGTTGCTCCCCTGAGCCAGAATGAAGGGCTGCCCGTATGGCACAATCTGATTTAAAAAAAATTTACCCGTATAGAGATGTGCAACTTCGGTGCAAGCTGTCACGAAGCTGCATGTTGTGCAGCCTAGGCACCGGTAACAGCCCATTCTGGTGGGTCTGATTTGTCTAGAAGGGGTGTCAAAATTTGTAATCTCGGTCTTGACCAATAGGTCCTTCAAGTTTGGGCCGCGCTTGTAGCTCGGCATCAGCTTGGTGTCTTTGAACACCGGTAGCTCGGGATCCGAACGCACAATTTTCCACCAGTTTTTTACTCTGCTGGTGGTTTCTCGGCTGGCAGAGCTAAAGTCATTAACCCATGGAATACATGGCTTTATGACTTTAGGTGTTGCACCTGTGATAAGAGTGATGCGCTCACACGCCAGAGCCCTGGCCTTGGCTTTAAGTAGGCCCTGTCTGGGGTAGCCTCTGTCCTCGAACTTCTGCTGCATGATGTCCAGTTGGTGATGGGTTTCAGAGTCGGTATCAGTGATCCTGCATACTCTCAAAAACTGAGTATGGGAGACTCTCCACCGTGTTGCCTGGGTGCGAGCTGTTGTGTCTAAGTATAGTATTGCGATCTGTCGGTTTAGCATACAAAGAAGTGTGTGTAAATCCCAAAAATACAAATGTGTAAAAAATAGGCGTATTTCTGCCTACGAATCCATTTTGGTACATTTCCCCCGATGTATACATAGTATATATATATATACACGCTATACTGCTGTTCTGTTCTCAAAGACAACATGAAGCATATATATCACTTGTGGAGCCGATATTTATGGTACAACACGCCCCTGTAATTCTCACATTCATAGAGATCCCACAGCACATCTCCCCCATGTGTTAGAGCCTGACATCTCCGATTTACAAACATGATCATTAGCGATCAGTTTGACCATGTTATTATTGTATACAGAGATCCATATGTAACACACCCGTCCGGATCCCTGTGTTAACACCATACAATTGTCACGCTAGATGCGGTGACATCTTCTTCACATCACTTCTTAAACATTGCTCGGGCAGTAGTCCCGTGGCATCTGAAATTTACACTTCAAACTTGCACCATTTTTTAACATTGTTTTACTGTTTTAATGTAGGTTATTTATGTTCCATTTATGTGTTGTTATAGGCAGAAGCCAAACCCGGATCCTGGAGCAGAGGTTGTCATACAGAAGTGGGCGATACGGTGGGGTCACCATAGCAACCCATCTACAACAGAGGGGAGCGTGATGATGCAGTGAGGCTCCGCCCACTGACATCCGCCCGCACCGGAAGCCGCACTGGACGCAACCGGGACGCTCCACGTACGGGAATGGTGAGTATGCACATGCTGTATGTATTTAAATGTTTGCTGTGTCACCCGCACGCGTTGTACACCTTGACAAAGGGGTATCCAGTCCCCGAAACGTCGGTCACCTCCAATAAACACATTGTTAAGCCCACGGAGTGCCGCTGCCTGCTTGGATAATTCCTTAGATAGATAGATACCAGAAAGAACCCCCACTGGGGGAATAAACAGCACTCACCAGTCTGTAGTTCAATGGAGGTACAACCAGGAGGTAATCCAAAGTTTATTTTCTGCAAGAGAGATCTTCTGACGTTTCGGTCCCCGCTGGTACCTTTATCAAGGCAGCCACTGTGTCAAATAGTCGCAACTTAAATCTGTGTGGGAAGGGGGATATATAGCCTTTGAGTATAAAGAAATATAAAAATATATGATACAGCCAGTACAGGATATGGCGGGTGAGCCAGTGACAGGGACTATAGAGAGGTAGGGCAGGGGGATCAGAGGCGGTCCTGCAGCGATGCATAACCCACAACAGAGAGAGCCGGCACCGGGAAGGGTGATCCCTGGAGAGGACAAGGGCCTGTGCAGTGCTGTGAGCTGCTAACCTGTAAGGAGCGGAGGCTGCGCAGCTGTGAGACCAGGAATGGCGCCAGGAGAGCCAGGCTCCTCCAAGTCCCCTACTGCTGCCACCTGCCAGAGGGAAGGGAACCGCGCTGCCCCCACTAGCTGCCAACCACAGGAGGAGCCCCAAACCCGGAGAGAACAGAATGATGTGTGCTGCCGAGGTGTCCTACATAGTGCCTGCCTGTGGAGGAGCCGAGAGGGTGAAGACTAGAACCTCAAGGAAGAAGGTGCTGAGGGGGTAAATTACCTGGGAGCACACCCAGCCGGAGGATTCTCCTGAAGTTGCTCCGAAGAAGATAGAGGACGCAGCAAGTGGAGACCAAGGTGCGCAGGCACCGCGGAGGACACCCGCTCTCGAGGAACCAGGACTGGAGGACATGCAAAGGACCCCTAGCTGGAGACCTGTAGAAGCCCCCTCAGTGGTGCGGAGCTGCCCCTAGAGATGCCTGCCCGAAAGTAAGTTAAGAACACGATGTAACATCAAGGACAGGAGCTGCTCAGAGGACAGGTGACAGCCCAGCGGAGGAGAGGATAGAGGAGGATCCCCAGCCTGATAGGAGCCGGGGGTGGAAGCAGAGGCCGACCCAGAACAGCACAACAGGCGGAGCAGAGGACAACCCAGCACCTCCTGCTGCAGGAGCCGAGGACACGGGACACAAGGCAGACGTCAGGCTCATGGCAGATGCTGTGCGGCTGTGGTACAGGTATATGTGCGCTGTTGTGTGTTTATGCTGGGCGTTATGGGTAATAGAGGAGGTTTCTTTTTTAGGATGTCGGTATGTGGTAGACTCGCTAGTTATAGGATGTGTAGTATGCTAGGGTTTGTGGTTATAGTGGATGTATTTGTGTATGCAGGGCACCATTTGCGGATGTACTAAAAGGATGATCACAAAAAGGGATGATCGGGATGATTGCCTGCAGTTCCTATTCGCACCACTAGATGTCACAATTTTTTTTACTTCAACTGAGAATTTGTATGTTGGACACTGGTTGTGTATCCTGGACAGTCGGTAGAATAGGTAATCAGCGCTCAGTATCATTCTGTGGAGTTTTCGTAGCTTCTTAAAAGAAGCTGTAAGCGCTGCACAGGGAGGCCAGGCAGCGTCTCCCCTGTGCACAGTGAGCTGACAGGACGCGCTTCTGTCAGCTCCTGCTGTGCTAGCAGTGTGAGGATTCACTAATGAGAATCCTCACACTGTGCCTACCTAGCTAGTGTAAAAGTTAATAAAATAATAAAAACCCTAACTAACTCTACTCCTTCAGCTGCTCCGGCAGCCCTTTAGAATAGCACCCACTCCAGTGGGCACCTAACACGAACTGAGGAGTCTGGGATGCAGTAGGGGAGGAGCCTACCCTCCAAAAGCTTTAGGATAGGTGCCTGGCTCCTGCGGACCCTCCTACATCCCAATGTGAAGCTGTGTCACCAGGACCATTGAAAGAGAAAAGTATGTGCTGCACATACTTTTTGTACTTGCTTTTCATCGCATTGTATGCACAACGCATGTACAAGGATGAATGCGATGCGTGCTATTTAAGCTCAAAATGCACGCCCGCATCGAGACGTGTATGGGCACCTTAAGTCAGAGAGAACCTGAGAATTCTGACTGGGAAGTGCAATTAACAGGTCAGATGTGGACTGCTGCTTTGAAGTTGGATATCTCCATTTCCCCAGGGCCGATTTTAAAAATTCTGGTATCCCTGGAAAAAGGGGATCCTCAGCTATCAGAGTATGGCCCTTATACACCTGGGGCCCCAGAGCAAGTGCCCATTAAGCCCATACGAAAAGACCGCCCTGGTCCCGGTTCGCTGACATCATCCGGGGGCGATTATGCTGTGTACACACGGGGGCGATAGGGGCTGAAATAGCTGGGAATATGGTTGCTGAGCGACCATATTGCCAGTGATTGGAGTGTGCACCAGCGATAAATCGCCGGGTGCGCGCTCCCGTTTTCACAAAACGGGACACTGGGCAATATGATTGCTGATATGATTGCTAGCAATATATTGCCAGCGATCATATTGCCCCGTGTGTACGCACCTTTATTCCTAACAATTTTGCTGCACCCGTCATCTTGAAACGTGCACATGTCCCTTTGTTGATGAATTTACAAGACTGCCTAATTAGAGCAATAATTGATATTTGCGTGGAGATTAATAACAGTATTACAGACACACATGCTATGACCGATAACACACACGTAACAGACTTATTTTAATTTTCTTTCTAATGCACTTTATTTCACATTTATCACTTTTCACTTATGTTTTTAATATTTCGCTGTCCTTAATAAATGATTCAATAAACATCATGTTTTAGCCAATTCTCTGTTTCTTGGGTCACTTTATTAATGTACCTATAGCATTAATCAGAACATTAATATATGCTAACCTAGATTGCCCCTTGTAGGAATACTTTATCTTTCTTTGCTTCCAAGTCTAATACATATTCCTGGGTGCGCCTCCCCCATTACCAATTGATACTTAATATAGTAATGCAGGGGTGAGATAGCTATACCAATTACAGGCCGTTCGGATTGATAGCCTCTATCTATTAACCTGTATCAGCGATATCAGATGGTCGACAGTCATCAGGTCGACATACTGCAAAGTCGACATGGGTCTAGGTCGACAGGTCATTAGGTCAACATGGTCTAGGTCGACTGGGTTTTTCACTGGATTTTTGGGGGGTTTTTTGAGCCGACATGTGCCGACAGGCGGAATTTCATGCCCTACCATCCACTAGGGCAGGCGTTCCCAACCACGGTCCTCAAGGCACACCAACAGTGCAGGTTTTAGTGATATCCAGGCTTCAGCACAGATGGATTAATCCAAATCACAGGTACTAATTAAGTCACCTGTGCTCAAGCCTGGATATCATTAAAACCTGTACTGTTGGTGTGCCTTGAGGACCGTGGTTGGGAACGCCTGCACTAGGGTGTGGTGGGAGAATAACATAGAGTGCCAAGCACAGCCAGACATGCGAGGGGATGCGGTGCACTTAATCCTGTGTCCATGTTGACTGTGTCGGCATTCGGGTAAAAAAAAAGTACAAAACCCCATGTTGAGCTAGACCATTTTGACCTAATGCTTTTTTGGACCAAATGACCTGTTGACCTTGACCGATGTCGACCTTGCAGTATGTTGACCTAATGACTGTCGACAATCTTTAGGTCGACCATATGATCCTTACCTGTTTCAGCAAGGGGTGTGAGGCCAATTTCTCTCCAGGGAATGGAGAAATATCTGTGTTTAGAGCCAGACTAGAATCACGTCTGCCCGCAGACAATAGATCGGGTATCATTTTTTTATTTTTTTTTATGTATGTTTGACAAAGGCCATACACTTCACTGGAGGCGAAGATCCGCAGACGAAGGCCAGAGCATACAGCTAATTGCTGCCGATCCTACTATTAAAAAAGAAAAAGGAATGTATTGTATACACAGAACATCGAACATGCCTTCCAACTTTTACCAATAGATCAGTGGGACCTGCATGCAGCTGGCCCTGGAAAGGGGCAGGGCTATGTGCAACGGGGGCGGGACCGGGCATCGAGGCCCCGGGTTTTCCATCCTCTTTGCCAGCGTACCCAGCCCCGTCTCTCCTTGCTGCGCACGGCACCTATCCAGCAATCACCGGCTGCTCCACAAAGCAGAGCAGCCATGATCACCTCCCCTCAAGGGACATCAGGGCAGGCTCCAAATAGCGGGACCATACCACTGTAATCAGGACAGTTGGGAGGAATGCTATAAATACATTATCATGTAGCGCCTATTATTCCTGTTGTCCGACTCTACCTGTATGACTACATGTGAAGGAAAACACAGAGGCTGCTTCTTTTGCCCAACGTTTGGGAATTTATGATATTTTAGTTTTCGGAACTTGTCTCCTGTCCTACATAACAGTTTATAGACGCTGTGACCAGGGGTGAGGGTCATTAAGTCGACAGTAATTAGATCTTTTGGTCGGCAGTGAAAAGGTCTACATATGAAAAACATCGACCTGGTTTAAATTGATGCTGAAAACGGTCGACACAATCCAAAAGGCTGCATGAAAAAGGTCAACACAGGAATAGGTCGACATGAGTTATTAAAGAAAATTGTGTATGTGGAAATCTGCTGACACGGGCACTGTATAAGTGTACAGCGACACGGACACACAGCTCCAATTTCTATTCACTTTTTTCTTAATGCACTTTTTTAATTTTAACCTATTTTGCCGTTTTGTGCCAATGAATAAACTGTATATTTAGAACAATTGGTCTGTACACAGACTCCGTCCTGCCCCCACTTAAAGTTATTCCTCCTGGTTATATATGGTGGCTAATTATTAATATTATGTAGTTTGAGCAGAAAATATTGTGGTATCAGTGGATGAGTCAAAAACTCAGGCTGCTCCCGGATCCGAAGGCGCTACACCCCACGCCCCTGAAACAGCAGACACTGGAGGAGGATTCGAACCCGTGGTGGCTCAGCCTGAGTGGCTGTCCCAGACGCTGAACTAACGGTACACGCCACTGTACCAGCCACTCATACACGGACTGTTCGTGTATCTCGTAGCTACAATGCAGTGACGTCATTCACGCTGTGCCGCACCATCGCCACCTATTGGCAGCTGCTGGAACTACACCTGGCACATAATGCATCGTCATCACTGCTGCTCCCCCTACATGAGCACTCTGCCGGCTGTTCTGATGGAGGCAGTCACTGACTGGGACGCCATGCCCCTGCGTAGAAGAAGCGGCTGGTAAGTGCACATGTGCAGAACACCCCCTGAGCATTGAGCAACCTGTGGGTGAGGACTGGAGCTCAGTCTGTATGTTGGTCATGTATGTGACTCCCACAGGGCTGCTGCATGGTGCTCCTGGGGATATCTATGTGTATGGGCATACCAGTGTATCCTCAGCAGCGCTACTCTATGGCTCAGGTTGTAATATCTCAGCCCCAGTGCTGTCTGCATTATTATACACTGTATATTATCTATCTGCTTTCCCAAAGTGTGACACAGGTGTATATAGACCAGATTATAATCTATGGGAAGCCTCTGTGTGTATACCATATGTTCTCTCTCTGCTGCAGTAGCTATGCGCGCTTTGCTATGTTCTATGATAATAAACACATGTGAGTGTAATGGTAAATATGTGCCCGGCTTGCCAATGTGGTGAGATACAGGTGAGCCAAACCGTACAGGCTAGCAAACTGCACATAGCCATTAGTGCAGATGTGGGATAACTGGGCATACTGTATATAGGCTGGGATCACTGCTGCGTTCAGGTGACACCAAGTACATGTCACCCGCCGGGATTGCTTGCTGGATGGTTATACAGGGATTATTGTCACATTAGTTATACTGTAGTCTAAAGTGTATACTGTATTATCTACCATCCTAATGGGGCATACACACAGGGGGCGGGATGTACTAAAGGGAAAATGTGATAAAACGAGGGTTTTACCGCATTTTCCTATGTACCATTATCCGTCCGCCCCATCTCCGCCTGGCAGGGTATCTCCACCTCTGGGTGGCGATACCCTATAGATGCCTATGGGCTTCTATCGCCGCCCGCCGTCCTTGCGACCCATCCTCCATCGATCTACTCCTCCCTCAGCAGGTGTCACAGCCAGGATGTGACGGAGACCCCCGCACACCACATTACAGGTATCGCGGGGGTCTCCGTCACCGCAACCCGATGCTAGCCGCATATGTTAGTACATATGCGGTAGCATCGCGGCGGCTGGCGATTTACATTAATACATCCCGCCCAGGGGAATATGAGGCTTATTTCTAAGTGATCTGACTAGATCGCTTAGAAATGAAAAAAGGATCACTCCATGTGTATACCCTCTGGTGATGACGATTGCGCGGTCCCGCGCGTCGCTGTTGCCTGACTAGATTTACACTGCATCCAGTTATAAATCTAGTCATCGCCAGTGTTCTCACACCAGAGAACACTGACCGTGACAGATTGTTCAGCACACAATGCTGAGCCATCTGTGCTTAACTGCAAACTTAGCACAGAGGCTCACTTGCACTGTGTGTGCACAGCTTTAGGGATGGACGTCTTTGCAATTGATGACAATAGTGCATACACACTATTGTGCAATGGATGACCATCAATGTTTTTACCTATTGATGGTGATCCATTTTCTTTGACTGATTGGATTGTGGGCCAATCAAAACATGTAGGCGGTGTTGGGGCAGAGCTATGCTGGTGGTAAGGGTTGCTGGTCTTACTGTACTGCATATTAAAAGAATAATAATAAAAAATATATATATAATTTATGTAAGGTGCTAAACAACATATAATGGTGATTCAATTGTTTTGTGCACCCGTAGCTCTTGCCTAATGTAGTGGGAGCTAATGAATTGTTCGCAGCCCTTGCCCTGGTCTTGTTGGCTGCATTTTTGCGCCCTAAATAAACTAGATGCAGCTTATTGCCCTACTGTGCGCGAAGGGTGCGAGGAGAAATCCAGGTGACGTGCAGCCTGGGAGTCGGGTCACCAAACAATTGACTTTGATTTTAAAGCTCGTTTGTCACTGAGCGCCCTTTAGCTGTTTTGAAACTACACATCCCAGCATGCCTTGCCATAGTTTTAGTATTCCCTAATAGCAGAACTGTGGCAAGGCATAATGGGACTTGCAGTTTCACAACAGCTGGCGGGCCATAGTTTGGACATGATTGGTGTATTGGGTTCGTTAGCTGTTCACTAGCCTTTTGCACAAACCACTTTGGCACATATGGAGATGTAATCTCTTTATTAGTCTTTTTATTAGTCTTGCACTCTACTATTACATATAATGCATGCCTTGACACCGTTTCACCGTTCGTGACACCCAAAATGTCGTTAAAATATTTGTTCCAACCAGATTGTTGCTCGGAAAATGTCCAAACTTTTTTTATTTCTTTACATTTTTGAAATACACAAAAAAGGGATTTTTGTAAGAACTTACCGTTCGAATCCCTTTCTCTGATATGGTCCTGGTGACACAGCTCAACACTGGGATGTAGGAGGGTCCAAAGGAGCCAGGCACCTATCCTAAATCTTTTAGAGGGTAGGCTCCTCCCCTACTGCATCCCGGACTCTTCAGTTCAATCTTTCAAAGCCACTGGAATACATTAACTCAGTACAAACGCCTGCACATATTATATGCACATTTTTTAACAATAACTGTTACTTTAACCAATTAAACATGAACATCATGAACACTGGCATACTTACTGAGCGTAAGGGAGGGATCGCTGTGTCACCAGGACCATATCAGAGAAAGGGATTCGAACGGTAAGTTCTTACAAAAATCCCTTTTTCTCTTTCAATGGTCCTGGTGACACAGCTCAACACTGGGACGTTCCAGAGCCGGTCCATTGTGTGGGTACGCTCAGGTCTGCAGCTCTCATCACTGTTCGCCCGAATTATGCGTCCTCCGACGCGAACTCATGGAACCTATAGAATTTGGCAAAGGTATGAACAGATGACCAAGTGGCAGCCCTGCAAACCTGCTCAGCTGTTGCCCCATGTCGAACCGCCCAAGAGGTGGCAACTGACCTGGTGGTATGCGCATTTATCCTTGCCGGAACAGGCCTTCCAACTTTAGTGTATGCAAAAGCTATCACAGAGCGCAACCACCTAGCAATGGTCTGCTTAGATGCCGGCCAACCAATCTTGTGTATGTCATACAACACTAACAAGGTGTCAGTCTTTCTGACACTCTTAACTCTGTCCACATAAATGCGTAATGCACGCACAACATCCAAATTCCTCAATTTGTCCCTTTTTCTAGAACCCTCTGGGGGTTGAAACACAGGTAGAACTATCTCCTGGTTTAGATGGAAAGCAGAGACTACTTTTGGTAAAAACTGAGGTACCGTCCGAAGAACTGCCCTATCCTCATGAAATATCAAGAAAGGAGACTTGCATGACAATGCTCCTACAGTAACTCTGACACCCTCTTCGCTGATGCCACTGCCAACAAGAATACCAGCTTCCATGTGAGAAACTTAAGGTCCGCCGACCTTAATGGTTCAAAAGGTGCCTTCTGAGGCGAGAGAGAGAGAGAGAGGGTGAGGCGAGAGAGAGAGAGAGAGAGGCTTAGCCGGCAGGAAGAGCTGACAGCCACTGCTAGCAGAGAGCAGCTTAGCGTTGTGGCGGGGGGGGGGGGATTTGTCACTTTAAAGAGCTGCCATGCCGCTCACTTCTCAGGACTTCAGCAGTGGTAACAGCATGGGGGACGGTGGCGGGCTACATCTGTAACAACAGACACACAGCTTTCAGCAGAGAGCTCATCAGCGTTTCAGTGCATGCAGGGGGGGCGGATGAGAAAGTTTGCAACGGGGTGTCAGCGCACCAGGGGGGCAGCGGAAGGGCGCAAAGTCCCAGACACAAAAAGGGCAGGAACACTAATTTCTGTGTTCTACGGATGACAGAAGGAGGGTGATATGGTCAGATGTATCTGCCTTCACCGTGGTTCGCAACAAGAAGATTTTGACCCAACTTGAATAACTCTGCAGCTCTTAAGGCCCCCATCTGCTAGGGTGGGGAATCGCCTGTGGTACCCCGCCAACTCACCCGGCAGCTGCTACGTTCAGTTCACAAATATTTCTACCCATGCATGTAATTTATATAAACACCTCTTTCTACACTTTTATGAAAACTCTTCACTACTGTATAACCGCAGCTCACCGTTACCAATTCTAAACAGTCTCTTGTTACAGTACATCTTCAGTTGTGACACCTGTCAGTATCACACTGACCCCAGGGGTTAATAAACTGCTTTCTGTTCTACCCTGATACTAGTAAATCCCCTAAACTCCAATACTGCTCTAAAACAAACAGTCATATTTATTGTGGGTTTTATTACTGTTTTAATTCAGCTCATCCTGGAAAAGGATTTGTGGCATTGAGAAAACCTCTGCGAGTATTTATAACAGTGTCTTGAGAATAAAACATTAATCTGGTCATGTAATTATAAATATGGTCAAAATAATAGGCAAAATCAGTGCTGGTGGCTGCCAATCGTAAAATATGTGATAACAGAAGTGAATCACTTGCCTCACCACATAATTACTTTTAAGTACGATATAAACAATCAACTAAATATATATTTTTTGGCATTTTTCAATAAAGAAACTTTTAGCCTAGCGCTGCTGTGAAAAAAATTCTGATACTCTCTCTAGGTCTGTGGGTCCCAACCTCGGTCCTCAGGACCCCCCAACAGTCTGCGTTTTCCAGGTCACCCGGCAGGTGCACTCATTATTCACTGACACATTTTAAAAGATCACAGGTGGAGCAAAGTATTTCACCTGTGATCCTGCATGGAGGCCTGGAAAATGTACACTGTTGGGGAGTCCTGATGACCGAGGTTGAGAACCACTGCTCTTGGGTGTTGGGATTTAAAAAAAGTTTGGGAACCACTGTCCTACGCCATACTAGAAAGATGTACCGAAAAAGTTACTTGCAGCCAATCAAGCAGGTCTGAATCACCCTCTACATTTAGTTTTCTGTACTGTTGCTGGAAGTCTGCATACTTTTATTCAGGCAATGTATGGTTCTATCTATATGATGCTTTGAAATAAAAATCATTCTTTAAAAAAAAAAAACCTTTCAAAAATTCTATAGACTTAATGTTCTATAGAAATATCTCACAAGAAGCATTTAGGCATAGACACGCCCATAGGTTTATTTATTTTTTAACAGTTTCTTATATAGCGCACACATATTTCACAGCGCTTTACAGAGAATACTTGAACATTCACATCAGTCCCTGCCCCAGTGGAGTTTACAATCTAATCCCTACCACACACACACACATTCCAGGGTTAATTTTGTTGGAAGCCAATTAACCTACCAGTATATTTTTGGATTGTGGGAGGAAACTGGAGTACCAGGAGGAAACCCACGCAAGTATGGGGAGAATATACAAACTCCACACAGTTAGAGCCATGGTGGGAATCGAACTCATTACCTCAGTGCTGTGAGGCAGTAATGCTAACCATTACACCATCCGTACTGCTCCATGTGGAGTTAGACACGCCCTTTGGGCACTGTGTGACACGCCCCTTACAAAGGCGCTTGGCGCATCCTACTGTAATTTTCCTGACTGTAGTTTTCAATTGGAGGGAAGTATGTTGTAACCACAAAGAAAAGTGATCTACATCAGATTCATAGACTAGTTAATAGTACCCCTTTTATACCAAAAACGCCAGGTCGCATCCGGGTTTTTGATCCCTGCTTCAAGCCGGGTGTGACCCTGCGTTTGCACCCTTTTACACCACTGTCGCATCCCCCCTGCCGCTTGGAGATTATGTCATCTCCGATCGCCGCCGCCAGGACCCGGAATGCTGCGCTGGGGGCAAGCCCAGCACTAAGGTAATCTGCTGGGCTGCCCCCAGCCCCCGTCCACCCCTTGTCCGGGAGGTGAATGGATGCCGCTCACAGGCATCCATTCACCTCCTCTGCTACTGCTGTCTGCAGTGTATAGCAGACAGCAGTGCAGGCTGCCTGTGCCCCCCTTCCCCGTCCAACCTGCGGACACTGCACCGGGGTGGCCCTTTCGGACCGCACCCGACTCGGCTGAAATGATGCGGAGGGGTTACAATGCCTTTTGTTATATTTATTGTGGCACAAACACTCTGGGAAACTGTATATAGGAAAGTAGTGTATGGCGGCGGATGCTGGGAGTAGTAGTATAAGAACTGATAGTGTTAGCAATATGGTCGTATCGTTCATTAGACCCCACCTACTGTATGTGACTGCCAAAACTGGCTTACGCTCTAGAGCAGGCATGTACAACCTGCGGCCTTCTAGCTCCTGTGAAACTACACATCCCAGCATGTCGCTGAAACAGACACGGCCATTTTCATTGGCAATTGGAATCATTATATAAGGCTTGCTAATGTAATTTAGCAGAGAATTTCACCAACCAATTTTTTTTTTTTTTTTTTGACAGCTGTATCCACCCAGAAAGCTACGAGCTCTCCTTAAACAGAACATTATTCCTGGTTAAAGTACCAACATCGGAGTGTACAAATTGGTTGTTTTTATTCTTGTGCCCTGCCAATTGCAGGGAGAAGGTAATAAACAATGGTAGCCTGGGTGATGCTCACACAAAAAGAACGATTTTGCTTAAACCATCCTGATTCTTAAAATGTCTGTAATTTTTTTAAATAGTCCAGACACCCAGTCGTTTGGCTATGTGCTTTGTACCAAACAGTACTCTCACACAGGTACTAGCTCTGTATGTGTACCCAGTACAGATACAAGCCTTGTACTTTGGTGTACCCAACTTGGCCTCCGAGTGAGGCAGAGACCTGTGTCACATGTAACCTCAGCATAGCATGTGACACAACACAGTAACAGCACAGCAAGAGCTGTAGGCTTTCCTCTGTATGTGTACACTGTAGCCTGTCCTCAGAGTAAGGCAGTGACCCATGTGTCACTTGTAATCTCAGCATAACATGTGGTACAACACTAACAGCAGAGCAAGAGCTGTGGACACTAACAGCACAGCAAGAGCTGTGGCTGCTGCTGCCCTTGGTATGTGTACACTGTATCTGTACACTGTAGCCTGGCCTCAGAGGAAGGCAGTGGCCTCTGTGTCACCTGTAATGGCAGCCGAGCATGTGTACTGACAGCCCAGCAAGAGATGTGGCTGCTGCTGCCCTCAGTATGTGTACACTGTATCTGTACACTGTAGCCTGGCCTCAGAGTAAGGCAGTGACCTCTGTGTCACCTGTAATGGCAGCATAGCATGTGTACTGACAGCACTGCAAGAGTCTGTGCACTGTATCTTACAATGTAACAAAACTGCAAGAGCTGAAGCTGCCCTTGTCCTCTGTATGACCCTGCTGTCTGCAAACTCTTCCCCCAAATCTGCATGTCCACTCTGACTCTGTAATAATGCTAGGGACACCATCTCTTTCTGTAAGAAATGAGGGGTACAAGGTAGGGATGGGTAATCATATGATGTTTCATCGGTAACATCGGATTTATGGTTCCAATGTTCGATGTTCAACCCTGCAATGTTGAGGATCCAATGTTTCATCAACATCGCTAGATTTCTCCCCCGATGTTTTTCTCAATCTTCCAATGTTTTTTCTTTTGTGTGTCAATGTGTGCTGCTTTCAATACTTTGCAGCCAGCTCACTCTCTCCTTGATTTATATTCATTAAAAACTTAAGAGACTGATAAAAAAAAAAAACATTAACAAAACTGACAGTATCACTGCTGGCTGGGCTTTCATATGTGTGTGTGGCTGTGTGCTGCTGCTGTGGGTGGTAGCTGACAGTGAAAGACAGTCTGGCCAGCCATTCAGCAGCACACAGGACTGCCACAATGCAACTGGTGCTGTTAGTGAGTCACTGTCGCTGTCTGCTGTGGTGTTTCTAGCACAGGCATATCAGTGCTGATATACAGACCACACTGTGCTAGAAGCACTACAGCAGACAGTGACACTCCAGGCAGGGAAGAGGAACTGCATGGGTTTTCAAAGATAGTGGGTGATAGAATGAACAGTATAATACGATAGTCACTAGTAGTGACATTGTGGTGAACTCCCTTCATATTTATTTATTTATTAATAGTTTCTTATATAGCGCAGAATATTCACTTGCGCTTTACAATAGGAGACAGTGATACAACAAACTGGGTATTTACTGTCAGTCAAAGGTATGAGGGCCTTGCTCGCAAGCTTACAATCTATCAATTGATTTATTATTATGCAGAAAGCATATCACAGCACCTTACAAAGGGCCTGATTCAGTTGTGGATGCAGACATTTGCACAGTTTATTTCTTTGACATGCAATGTCAGTCACACTGCACATGTGCAGTGATTTATTAGTAACAGCGGATGCAGATACAGAGTGACAGGTACAGTAGTTTCTATTTGAGAGAGGGGATGGGGGCTGGTTTGTCAAATGCAGACGTGTTTCAAACCTTAATTTGCAGTTGCACTGGCTCCAGCGTCTTTGTTCTGATGGTTATTCTAAGCAACAATGTAGTATGTTATATGTTGCACTGTGTGTACAGTTTTTTTTGCTATTTTCTATGATCAACATAAGTTATTAGCCTGCTGCTACAGTTAAAAATCTAGGTAAAAATAGCAGATTGTGAGTTGTTGCAATAAAGTTTTAATAGTTAATACTTCATGTTTTTTTCCTTCCGTAACAAATTTGATTTACCACAAAACATGAATCATATATCCATTGTGTGTGTGTATAAACTGGAATATGAAAACATTGAAAAAGTGAAAAATAAATCTTGTCAACCTTTTTCATTGTCGACCATAGCCATGTCAGTGTTTTGCATGTGCCATTTAATCGTGGGGATGCCGTGAATGGGGGGGGGGGGGGGGGGGAGGTGCATACCCAACATGACCCTCTCCAGGAGGGACACATTGCTCTGTTTCTGGACTTTCTTCTTAATTTATGGATTACCATCACCTGTGCTTAAACACCTTTCTTGTCAAGTACCCTGTACAGGTGATGACAATCATAAATTAAGATGGAAGTCCACAAACAGAGCATTCTGTCCCTCCTGGAGAGGGTCATGTTGGGAGGTATAGAGGTGTGGGGCGCTCACCTGGTGTGTCTGGTGAGTAGTTGTGTCTTTGCTGTGTAACATGGAGAGGCAGAGGGTGTCTGGCACTGTCTGTGGGCTCACTGGGCTGGTTCTCTGTCATGTGAGTCAATCATGTGAGTCAGAGGCTCCACCCAGCGTTATAGCTCCAGACACACTTTGAGTGACAGATGTAGCCAAATATATAAGAGATATATAACCACACACAGGGATCAGCAGCCTCATAACTCCTCCTACTCCTTCCCTTAGCTCCCCCACCTCCTCCTCATCTACTCTCCATCCTCCGCTCCCTCCTCCTCTCCTCTCCTCCCCCCCTCTCCGCCCCCACAACCTCTCTTCAGCTTCCCTTCCTCCGCTCCTCCTCTCCTCTGCTCCTCCTTTCCTCTGCTTCCCCTCCTTTCTTCTGCTTCCAATCCTCTTCACCCCTCCCCTGCTTTCCCTTCTCCTTGTCTCCGCTCCTCTTCTCCTCAGCTACCACATCTCTTTCCCTCCTCCACTACCCCTCCTCCTCCTCTCCTTTGCTTCCCTCCTGCTCACCTCATCTCCTCCGCACCCCCTCCCCTTCTCTCACTTCTCCGCTTCCCCTCTCTTCCTCTCCCCCTCCCCCTCACCCCTCTCCTCTTCTCCTGCTCTCCCTTCTCCTCTCCTCCTCTACTCTGCTCCCCCTCCTCTTACTCCTCTCCCTCCTCCTCTTCTCTGCTCCCCTTCTCTCTCTCCTCCCCACCACTTTTCGTCGGAGGAGGAGGAGCATTTCAATCGCTGCTGATCATGTACCATGCAGCACCAATGACAAGAGGTACACAGTGCCTTCTGTGCTACTTCTCTACATGTCCGCTTCTCTCCTCCTCCACTCCTTTGCTCCTTCTCTGATCCCCCTCCTCCACTCCTTTGCTCCTTCTTCTCTGATCCCTCTCCTCCTCTCCTCCTTCCCCTCCTCCTCTCCCCAGCTCTCCCTTTCCCCTCTTTTGCTCTCCTCACCAATTTCCCCACACTTTTCTCTCTCTGACTGCCAGTGAACCTGTGCTGGGGTACAGGAAGAGAAGACCCAGCGCCGGGGAGATGGAGCAGGAAGAGATGACTAGCACAGAAGAAGAGAAAGTGCAGCAGACCCAGTCTGCCCAGGAGCAGGGGCAGCAAAATCATCGCTACCATCGCTGCTGATTGTCACAGGAGGAACCCAGCACCAGCTTGCACTGCGCTCCCTTCTCTGCACCTCCTCCATGCCTCCTCTCCTCCTCCTCTCCCCCTCTTCTTGTCTGCTCCTGCTCTCTGTTCTCCCCTCCTCCTCAGCTCCCCAACCACCTCCTCCGCTCCCCCTCCTCCTTTCCTGTTTCCCCCTCCTTTCTTTTGCTTCCAATACTCCTCACCCCCTCCCCTACTTTCCTTTCTTCTTTCCTCTCACTCCTCAGCTCCCCTTCCTCTTCTGCTTCCCCTCCTCCTCTCGCTTCCCTCCTGCTCACCTCCTATACTCCGCACCCCCTCCCCTTCTCTGCTCCTCCACTCCCCCCTCCTCTCCTTCACTTCCCCTCCTCCACACCCCCTCTCCTTTTCTCTCTCTCCACCCTCTCTCTCTCTCCACCCTCTCTCTCTCTCTCCACCCTCTCTCTCTCTCTCCACCCTCTCTCTCTCCACCCTCTCTCTCTCTCTCTCTCTCTCCACCCTCTCTCTCTCCACCCTCCACCCTCTCTCTCTCTCCCTCTCTCCACCCTCTCTCTCTCTCTCTCTCTCGCCTCACCCTCTCTCTCTCTCGCCTCACCCTCTCTCTCTCGCCTCACTCTCTCTCTCTCGCCTCACCCTCTCGCCTCACTCTCTCTCTCTCTCGCCTCACCCTCTCTCTCTCTCTCGCCTCACCCTCTCTCTCTCTCTCTCTCTCGCCTCACCCTCTCTCTCTCTCGCCTCACCCTCTCTCTCCACCCTCTCTCTCTCGCCTCACCCTCTCTCCACCCTCTCTCTCTCTCTACCCTCTCTCTCTCCACCCTCTCTCTCTCTCTTAGCGATCAGTTTGACCATGTTATTATTGTATACAGAGATCCATATGTAACACACCCGTCCGGATCCCTGTGTTAACACCATACAATTGTCACGCTAGATGCGGTGACATCTCCTTCACATCACTTCTTAAACATTGCTCGGGCAGTAGTCCCGTGGCATCTGAAATTTACACTTCAAACTTGCACCATTTTTTAACATTGTTTTACTGTTTTAATGTAGGTTATTTATGTGCCATTTATGTGTTGTTATAGGCAGAAGCCAAACCCGGATCCTGGAGCGGAGGTTGTCATACAGAAGTGGGCGATACGGTGGGGTCACCATAGCAACCCATCTACAACAGAGGGGAGCGTGATGATGCAGTGAGGCTCCGCCCACTGACATCCGCCCGCACCGGAAGCCGCACTGGAGGCAACCGGGACGCTCCACGTACGGGAATGGTGAGTATGCACATGCTGTATGTATTTAAATGTTTGCTGTGTCACCCGCACGCGTTGTACACCTTGACAAAGGGGTATCCAGTCCCCGAAACGTCGGTCACCTCCAATAAACACATTGTTAAGCCCACGGAGTGCCGCTGCCTGCTTGGATAATTCCTTAGATAGATAGATAGATACCAGAAAGAACCCCACTGGGGGAATAAACAGCACTCACCAGTCTGTAGTTCAATGGAGGTACAACCAGGAGGTAATCCAAAGTTTATTTTCTGCAAGAGAGATCATCTGACGTTTCGGTCCCCGCTGGTACCTTTATCAAGGCAGCCACTGTGTCAAATAGTCGCAACTTAAATCTGTGTGGGAAGGGGGATATATAGCCTTTGAGTATAAAGAAATATAAAATATATGATACAGCCAGTACAGGATATGGCGGGTGAGCCAGTGACAGGGACTATAGAGAGGTAGGGCAGGGGGATCAGAGGCGGTCCTGCAGCGATGCATACCCACAACAGAGAGAGCCGGAGCACCGGGAAGGGTGATCCCTGGAGAGGACAAGGGCCTGTGCAGTGCTGTGAGCTGCTGACCTGTAAGGAGCGGAGGCTGCGCAGCTGTGAGACCAGGAATGGCGCCAGGAGAGCCAGGCTCCTCCAAGTCCCCTACTGCTGCCACCTGCCAGAGGGAAGGGAACCGCGCTGCCCCCACTAGCTGCCAACCACAGGAGGAGCCCCAAACCCGGAGAGAACAGAATGATGTGTGCTGCCGAGGTGTCCTACATAGTGCCTGCCTGTGGAGGAGCCGAGAGGGTGAAGACTAGAACCTCAAGGAAGAAGGTGCTGAGGGGGTAAATTACCTGGGAGCACACCCAGCCGGAGGATTCTCCTGAAGTTGCTCCGAAGAAGATAGAGGACGCAGCAAGTGGAGACCAAGGTGCGCAGGCACCGCGGAGGACACTCGCTCTCGAGGAACCAGACTGGAGGACATGCAAAGGACCCCTAGCTGGAGACCTGTAGAAGCCCCCTCAGTGGTGCGGAGCTGCCCCTAGAGATGCCTGCCCGAAAGTAAGTTAAGAACACGATGTAACATCAAGGACAGGAGCTGCTCAGAGGACAGGTGACAGCCCAGCGGAGGAGAGGATAGAGAGGATCCCCAGCCTGATAGGAGCCGGGGGGTGGAAGCAGAGGCCGACCCATAACAGCACAACAGGCGGAGCAGAGGACGACCCAGCACCTCCTGCTGCAGGAGCCGAGGACACGGGACACAAGGCAGACGTCAGGCTCATGGCAGATGCTGTGCGGCTGTGGTACAGGTATATGTGCGCTGTTGTGTGTTTATGCTGGGCGTTATGGGTAATAGAGGAGGTTTCTTTTTTAGGATGTCTGTATGTGGTAGACTCGCTAGTTATAGGATGTGTAGTATGCTAGGGTTTGTGGTTATAGTGGATGTATTTGTGTATGCAGGGCACCATTTGCGGATGTACTAAAAGGATGATCACAAAAAGGGATGATCGGGATGATTGCCTGCAGTTCCTATTCGCACCACTAGATGTCACAATTTTTTTTACTTCAACTGAGAATTTGTATGTTGGACACTGGTTGTGTATCCTGGACAGTCGGTAGAATAGGTAATCAGCGCTCAGTATCATTTCTGTGGAGTTTTCGTAGCTTCTTAAAAGAAGCTGTAAGCGCTGCACAGGGAGGCCAGGCAGCGTCTCCCTGTGCACAGTGAGCTGACAGGACGCGCTTCTGTCAGCTCCTGCTGTGCTAGCAGTGTGAGGATTCACTAATGAGAATCCTCACACTGTGCCTACCTAGCTAGTGTAAAAGTTAATAAAATAATAAAAACCCTAACTAACTCTACTCCTTCGGCTGCTCCGGCAGCCCTTTAGAATAGCACCCACTCCAGTGGGCACCTAACACGAACTGAGGAGTCTGGGATGCAGTAGGGGAGAGCCTACCCTCCAAAAGCTTTAGGATAGGTGCCTGGCTCCTGCGGACCCTCCTACATCCCAATGTGAAGCTGTGTCACCAGGACCATTGAAAGAGAAAAGTATGTGCTGCACATACTTTTGTACTTGCTTTCATCGCATTGTATGCACAACGCATGTACAAGGATGAATGCGATGCGTGCTATTTAAGCTCAAAATGCACGCCCGCATCGAGACGTGTATGGGCACCTTAAGTCAGAGAGAACCTGAGAATTCTGACTGGGAAGTGCAATTAACAGGTCAGATGTGGACTGCTGCTTTGAAGTTGGATATCTCCATTTCCCCAGGGCCGATTTTAAAAATTCTGGTATCCCTGGAAAAAGGGGATCCTTAGCTATCAGAGTATGGCCCTTATACACCTGGGCCCCAGAGCAAGTGCCCATTAAGCCCATACGAAAGACCGCCCTGGTCCCGGTTCGCTGACGTCATCCGGGGGCGATTATGCTGTGTACACACGGGGGCGATAGGGGCTGAAATAGCTGGGAATATGGTTGCTGAGCGACCATATTGGCCAGTGATTGGAGTGTGCACCAGCGATAAATCGCCGGGTGCGCGCTCCCGTTTTCACAAAACGGGACACTGGGCAATATGATTGCTGATATGATTGCTAGCAATATATTGCCAGCGATCATATTGCCCCGTGTGTACGCACCTTTATTCCTAACAATTTTGCTGCATCCCCATCATCTTGAAACGTGCACATGTCCCTTTGTTGATGAATTTACAAGACTGCCTAATTAGAGCAATAATTGATATTTGCGTGGAGATTAATAACAGTATTACAGACACACATGCTATGACCGATAACACACACGTAACAGACTTATTTTAATTTTTTTTCTAATGCACTTTATTTCACATTTATCACTTTTCACTTATGTTTTTAATATTTCGCTGTCCTTAATAAATGATTCAATAAACATCATGTTTTAGCCAATTCTCTGTTTCTTGGGTCACTTTATTAATGTACCTATAACATTAATCAGAACATTAATATATGCTAACCTAGATTGCCCCTTGTAGGAATACTTTATCTTTCTTTGCTTCCAAGTCTAATACATATTCCTGGGTGCGCCTCCCCATACCAATTGATACTTAATATAGTAATGCAGGGGTGAGATAGCTATACCAATTACAGGCCGTTCGGATTGATAGCCTCTATCTATTAACCTGTATCAGCGATATCAGATGGTCGACAGTCATCAGGTCGACATACTGCAAAGTCGACATGGGTCTAGGTCGACAGGTCATTAGGTCAACATGGTCTAGGTCGACTGGGTTTTCACTGGATTTTTGTGGGGTTTTCGAGCCGACATGTGCCGACAGGCGGAATTTCATGCCCTACCATCCACTAGGGCAGGCGTTCCCAACCACGGTCCTCAAGGCACACCAACAGTGCAGGTTTTAGTGATATCCAGGCTTCAGCACAGATGGATTAATCCAAATCACAGGTACTAATTAAGACACCTGTGCTCAAGCCTGGATATCATTAAAACCTGTACTGTTGGTGTGCCTTGAGGACCGTGGTTGGGAACGCCTGCACTAGGGTGTGGTGGGAGAATAACATAGAGTGCCAAGCACAGCCAGACATGCGAGGGGATGCGGTGCACTTAATCCTGTGTCCATGTTGACTGTGTCGGCATTCGGGTAAAAAAAAAAGTACAAAACCCTATGTTGAGCTAGACCATTTTGACCTAATGCTTTTTTGGACCAAATGACCTGTTGACCTTGACCCATGTCGACCTTGCAGTATGTTGACCTAATGACTGTCGACAATCTTTAGGTCGACCATATGATCCTTACCTGTTTCAGCAAGGGGTGTGAGGCCAATTTCTCTCTTTCTCTCCAGGGAATGGAGAAATATCTGTGTTTAGAGCCAGACTAGAATCACGTCTGCCCGCAGACAATAGATCGGGTATCATTTTTTTATTTTTTTTTATGTATGTTTGACAAAGGCCATACACTTCACTGGAGGCGAAGATCCGCAGACGAAGCCAGAGCATACAGCTAATTGCTGCCGATCCTACTATTAAAAAAGAAAAAGGAATGTATTGTATACACAGACATCGAACATGCCTTCAACTTTTACCAATAGATCAGTGGGACCTGCATGCAGCTGGCCCTGGAAAGGGGCGGGGCTATGTGCAACGGGGGCGGGACCGGGCATCGAGGCCCGGGTTTTCCATCCTCTTTGCCAGCGTACCCAGCCCCGTCTCTCCTTGCTGCGCACGGCACCCTATCCAGCAATCACCGGCTGCTCCACAAAGCAGAGCAGCCATGATCACCTCCCCTCAAGGGACATCAGGGCAGGCTCCAAATAGCGGGACCATACCACTGTAATCAGGACAGTTGGGAGAATGCTATAAATACATTATCATGTAGCGCCTATTATTCCTGTTGTCCGACTCTACCTGTATGACTACATGTGAAGGAAAACACAGAGGCTGCTTCTTTTGCCCAACGTTTGGGAATTTATGATATTTTAGTTTTCGGAACTTGTCTCCTGTCCTACATAACAGTTTATAGACGCTGTGACCAGGGGTGAGGGTCATTAAGTCGACAGTAATTAGATCTTTGGTCGGCAGTGAAAAGGTCTACATATGAAAAAGATCGACCTGGTTTAAATTGACGCTGAAAACGGTCAACACAATCCAAAAGGCTGCATGAAAAAGGTCAACACAGAATAGGTCGACATGAGTTATTAAAGAAAATTGTGTATGTGGAAAATCTGCTGACACGGGCACTGTATAAGTGTACAGCGACACGGACACACAGCTCCAATTTCTATTCACTTTTTCTTAATGCACTTTTTTAATTTTAACCTATTTTGCTGTTTTGTGCCAATGAATAAACTATATTTAGAACAATTGGTCTGTACACAGACTCCGTCCTGCCCCCATTAAAGTTATTCCTCCTGGTTATATATGGTGGCTAATTATTAATATTATGTAGTTTGAGCAGAAAATATTGTGGTATCAGTGGATGAGTCAAAAAACTCAGGCTGCTCCCGGATCCGAAGGCGCTACCCCCACGCCCTGAAACAGCAGACACTGAGGAGGATTCGAACCCGTGGTGGCTCATCACTGCTGCTCCCCCTACATGAGCACTCTGCCGGCTTTTCTGATGGAGGCAGTCACTGACTGGGACGCCATGCCCCTGCGTAGAAGAAGCGGCTGGTAAGTGCACATGTGCAGAACACCCCCTGAGCATTGAGCAACCTGTGGGTGAGGACTGAGCTCAGTCTGTATGTTGGTCATGTATGTGACTCCCACAGGGCTGCTGCATGGTGCTCCTGGGGATATCTATGTGTATGGGCATACCAGTGTATCCTCAGCAGCGCTACTCTATGGCTCAGGTTGTAATATCTCAGCCCCAGTGCTGTCTGCATTATTATACACTGTAAATTATCTATCTGCTTTCCCAAAGTGTGACACAGGTGTATATAGACCAGATTATAATCTATGGGAAGCCTCTGTGTGTATACCATATGTTCTCTCTCTGCTGCAGTAGCTATGCGCGCTTTGCTATGTTCTATGATAATAAACACATGTGAGTGTAATGGTAAATATGTGCCCGGCATGCCAATGTGGTGAGATACAGGTGAGCCAAACCGTACAGGCTAGCAAACTGCACGTAGCCATTAGTGCAGATACAGATGTAGGATAACTGGGCATACTGTATATAGGCTGGGATCACTGCTGCGTTCAGGTGACACCAAGTACATGTCACCCGCCGGGATTGCTTGCTGGATGGTTATACAGGGATTATTGTCACATTAGTTATACTGTCTAAAGTGTATACTGTATTATCTACCATCCTAATGGGGCATACACACAGGGGGCGGGATGTACTAAAGGGAAAATGTGATAAAACGGGGGTTTTACCGCATTTTCCTTTGTACCATTACCCGTCCGCCTTATCTCCGCCTGGCAGGGTATCTCCACCTCTGGGTGGCGATACCCTATAGATGCCTATGGGCTTCTATCGCCGCCCGCCGTCCTTGCGACCCATCCTCCATCGATCTACTCCTCCCTCAGCAGGTGTCACAGCCGGGAGGACATCCGGCTGTAGGGGAGGAGGAGGAGAGGCAGGGGGACACTGACAGCCGCCAGGATGTGACGGAGACCCCCGCACACCACATTACAGGTATCGCGGGGGTCTCCCCTCACCGCTACCCGATGCTAGCCGCATATGTTAGTACATATGCGGTAGCATCGCGGCGGCTGGCGATTTACATTAATACATCCCGCCCAGGGGGATATGAGGCTTATTTCTAAGTGATCTGACTAGATCGCTTAGAAATGAAAAAAGGATCACTCCACGTGTATACCTCTGGTGATGACGATTGCGCGGTCCCGCGCGTCGCTGTTGCTTTACTAGATTTACACTGCATCCAGTTATAAATCTAGTCATCGCCAATGTTCTCACACCAGAGAACACTGGCCCTGACAGATTGTTCAGTACATAATGCTGAGCCATCTGTGCTTAACTGCAAATTTAGCACAGAGGCTCACTTGCACTGTGTGTGCACAGCTTTAGGGATGGACGTCTTTGCAATTGATGACAATAGTGCAACTGCCCATTGATTGTGGCACACTATGCAATGGATGACCATCAATGTTTTTACCTATTGATGGTGATCCATTTTCTTTGACTGATTGGATTGTGGGCCAATCAAAACATGTAGGCGGTGCTTCATGAGTGTTGGGGCAGAGCTATGCTGGTGGTAAGGGTTGCTGGTCTTACTGTACTGCATATTAAAATAATAATAATAAAATATATATATAATTTATGTAAGGTGCTAAACAACATATAATGGTGATTCAATTGTTTGTGCACCCGTAGCTCTTGCCTAATGTAGTGGGAGCTAATGAATTGTTCGCAGCACTTGCCCTGGTCTTGTTGGCTGCATTTTTGCGCCCTAAATAAACTAGATGCAGCTTATTGCCCTACTCTGCGCGAAGGGTGCGAGGAGAAATCCAGGTGACGTGCAGCCTGGGAGTCGGGTCACCAAACAATTGACTTTGATTTTAAAGCTCGTTTGTCACTGAGCGCCCTTTAGCTGTTTTGAAACTACACATCCCAGCATGCCTTGCCATAGTTTTAGTATTCCCTAATAGCAGAACTGTGGCAAGGCATGATGGGGACTTGCAGTTTCGCAACAGCTGGCGGGCCATAGTTTGGACATGATTGGTGTATTGGGTTCGTTAGCTGTTCACTAGCCTTTTGCACAAACCACTTTGGCACATATGGAGATGTAATCTCTTTATTAGTCTTTTTATTAGTCTTGCACTCTACTATTACATATAATGCATGCCTTGACACCGTTTCACCGTTCGTGACACCCAAATGTCGTAAAATATTTGTTCCAACCAGATTGTTGCTCGGAAAATGTCCAAACTTTTTTTATTTCTTTACATTTTGAATACACAAAAAAGGGATTTTGTAAGAACTTACCGTTCGAATCCCTTTCTCTGATATGGTCCTGGTGACACAGCTCAACACTGGGATGTAGGAGGGTCCGAAGGAGCCAGGCACCTATCCTAAATCTTTTAGAGGGTAGGCTCCTCCCCTACTGCATCCCGGACTCTTCAGTTCAATCTTTCAAAGCCACTGGAATACATTAACTCAGTACAAACGCCTGCACATATTATATGCACATTTTTAAACAATAATTGTTACTTTAAACCAATTAAACATGAACATCATGAACACTGGCATACTTACTGAGCGTAAGGGAGGGATCGCTGTGTCACCAGGACCATATCAGAGAAAGGGATTCGAACGGTAAGTTCTTACAAAAATCCCTTTTTCTCTTTCAATGGTCCTGGTGACACAGCTCAACACTGGGACGTTCCAGAGCCGGTCCTTTGTGTGGGTACGCTCAGGTCTGCAGCTCTCATCACTGCTCGCCCGAATGATGCGTCCTCCGACGCGAACTCATGGAACCTATAGAATTTGGCAAAGGTATGAACAGATGACCAAGTGGCAGCCCTGCAAACCTGCTCAGCTGTTGCCCCATGTCGAACCGCCCAAGAGGTGGCAACTGACCTGGTGGTATGCGCATTTATCCTTGCCGGAACAGGCCTTCCAACTTTAGTGTATGCAAAAGCTATCACAGAGCGCAACCACCTAGCAATGGTCTGCTTAGATGCCGGCCAACCAATCTTGTGTATGTCATACAACACTAACAAGGTGTCAGTCTTTCTGACACTCTTAACTCTGTCCACATAAATGCGTAATGCACGCACAACATCCAAATTCCTCAATTTGTCCCCTTTTTCTAGAACCCTCTGGGGTTGAAACACAGGTAGAACTATCTCCTGGTTTAGATGGAAAGCAGAGACTACTTTTGGTAAAAACTGAGGTACCGTCCGAAGAACTGCCCTATCCTCATGAAATATCAAGAAAGGAGACTTGCATGACAATGCTCCTAACTCTGACACCCTCTTCGCTGATGCCAA